>NW_026863182.1:0-11208 GCF_026571515.1 Ruditapes philippinarum
AGGCGTTTTGTATTGAAACATTACATTAAATGTCAAATAAAATTATTAACTAATCCACTGTCTTTATTGGTTGAGGCTCTATCTGCTTTAACAAGAAATATATTTTGCAGCAAAATAATAACTGTGAGAGTATTTAGGCACCTTCGAGATTACAAGTGCAATGGCATGTAAATACATTAAATACAAATATAACAAAAACATATCATTTTCTTTAACACAAAACAAAAGGAAGTATAATGATTGATTATTAGCATCAGTCACTGTTCACAAAGCTAGATACAATCAGCAATAGCCTTTACAAATTCGTTTACAACATGACACATAAATGAAAAGTCATGCAATTAGCAAAAAAGTATAAAAATTATTTGTTTCTTTATCGTCGAAACAGTTTATAGAAAATGTGTCATCATGGATATAACAGAGACATTGTCTCCATTTGCTTTGAAAAAAATACATTAGGTATATAAAACGATTTGTAAGTAGATAAAACAAATTGGTTTGCTTTTGACCATAGGTAATATTAAAGTGGTCAAGAATGTTCTAATGCAAGACAAAATATCACTTTAATGACAAGTTGTTTCACATTTAAATCTACTTTTAACATATTATGTGAATCTAACATGCTCTAGAAACATGATTTAAGGATGATAAAACATAGTTTTGCTTTTCTTTAAAGGAAAAATCGAATTTATTTCTGAGACTGAATGTGTCCTCTACATAAAACAATCAGTTACAAATTATAGAACTTTAACTAGTGTTTCTTCCGGAACAAATAAATCGTTCCAGACTGAAGTCATTATTAATTTCACTTTTTTACCAAAAATAATTATAGAGTCCTTTTATATCTAATATATCATCACCAAGAGTCATTTTAGTCCTTTTATATCTATGTCATGAAGGCAAGCAACCAATTTGTGCAGCTTCACAAATCAAAATAAATCTTTATTTAGCTTCACGATCAAACAATGAGCCTCTGAGACAAGTTTATCTATCGTGGGAAATATCCTATTAATGTTTTGTGATATGGTTAGACTTCCGCACCGCATACCTCAATGAAATAAATATGTCTGCTATATTCTTATTGGTATTCTTAATAAATTGGACACATGCTCTTGACATAAAAAATACTGAAAAACAAGAAGGGACAGTACTTCAAAAATAATGAGTTTAGATATCATGTATGTGCATTGCATATTCATCTTTTTAGTTTCTTCTTTATATATACGATATCTTCCAAGTTGTGCTCAACACAAAAATATAGCCAAAAAATCATGAAAAATAAGAACATAATCAAGCATGATTAATATCAAAGGGCAGTACATTTAAACTTGTTAAAGAAAGAGTTTTTATTATTGCAAACTGTCGTCCTCGTTCCAGCTATCTACGTTGATTTGTATAGATATTTTGAGTAATGCCCCGGACAAAAACATGAAAACGAGAAATAACAATATGCAAGAGCTTAGAAGTATTGTTACAGTTATTATTCTTGCGCATTGCACTGTCTCTGATTGAGATCTGTCCACCTTACATAAAGTTACAAGTTGCTACCACATACACTCTTCAAATTATGTTCCAGACCAAAAATGAAATGAAATAAACACAGCAATAACTTAAAAATCATTCAAGAAATAGTTCTGCGCATGCATTCCTCCCAGGTGGGATCTATCTTCTTATAAAGTTTCAAGTAGATACCAAAAATACGTTACCGGTAATACTCTTGAAAATCCCAAAAATAATCAAAAATGTAAAAAAAATGTAAAAATGTAATAAGATCTTTATCCCAATGAAGTTCCAAGATGATATTGTAATATTTTTGTGTTACACTAACAAAATCATTAGCGAAAGGATTGACCAGAAGACGTGGAGACAATTACCATACCCTGCCGCTTTCGGCTAAGAATAAAAGAAAATAATGTACATTTAATATGAAATAAGAATTTGTCTCTGTAAGAAAAGATATTTTTCTTAATAAATGTCAGACTATTAATCAAACCTATTTCTAATTGAAGTTTTCATAATATATATCACAAAACAATGTACCAAGACAGCTTTTAAAAATATGTTCTGAAGCAAACAATAAATTCTTAAAATTAATAATTATAGATAAGGTACGTTCTGTAGTATGTTGACTTTTTTAGCCAGACAAGTCTGACAAAACTATACTAACAAAATAGTCTTAAAGTAAAACATTATAAATTATTAAATGGTCCGTGTGATAGAGCAAGTGTCTAAATTAGTTTGAGGGCTTTCAAATTAAGGTATGTCAAACAAGTAAGATTTTTCTTTCAATGCCTTCCATATGGCCTCAATGCACAATGGCATTTCCGTTTCTTCAAACGTACTTTTTGGTAAAGAATTTAAATGAAAAAAAACTTTAAGTGACCATCTAAGTTCCCGAACGGCGTTTTCCTGGGTCAGATTTAAATATTTAAAACTTATACAATTCATCATGTGCTAGAATTATTTCATCAAAAACATATATAATTACTGGGCGAGGAAGTTTTATTCAGAACATTAAGCGAGGGTAAATTTGGTTTTTGTGTCAATTGATATAATTAAGTGTACAATACACAGAATGTATCTCAATCAAATATGAGAGTGTGGAATATATATCTATATGTTGCCATGCAACCTTCCGGTGGAATTACACCACGGATTCTGTCATCACTAGAAGTGGGCAATAATTTGATGTCTCTTCTGCATAGGTCATTATGTAACCTGCAAAATCTCACAAGTTTAGGAAAAAAGTATTTGAAAAATACATTAAGTAAAGATCTTCTAAATTTAGTCATATAACCATAACATCCAGGCCAAGTCACGTTTTACAATATTTCTTTAACTAGCTAGCACTTGTTATAAACCTATAAGCATTTGCCTAATCAATACATGTATTATCATTGTAAGTCTCATCAGTTTAGTGATAATGTCAAAACTCAAATTCTTTAAATAGACGCATCACATTCATTTTACTAACATATACATGTATGCACATAACAATAATAATGCCAAGTTTCTATTTAATAAATATGAAATCCTATTAATATTGTTAATTGGATGATCTTGTAGAACAAAAACTTAAATTAATGAATTGTATAAAAGAAAAGAAAAAAGTTTATATTATATAATAAAGATTTAGTTTTGTCTAAGCATTAAATGCATATCTCTTACAGTATCAAATACTGTCCCTTTTCAACCTTTCATTTAGACTTTCCTACAAAAAGGTATGGGTCATATGCTGTTGTTGTTTTGTTTTCTTTTAACGCAGTGTTTTATGTGTAAATATATATCTCCTTTTATGGGAACACATCCAACTTAATGGAAGTATTGTGCGTTAGTCCAGAGAAGCATATATAAATGTTACAAGAAAGAAAACTAATTTAAATGGAATATTTCAAGTATTGTTATTTTATAGTCATCAATTAAATGATTGTGCTTAAGTCACGCAAACCGTAATGGAAAACATTGCAGAAGAACGTATGCTAGGTTGTTTTGGACACATTTTAAGTAGATGACAATGAAAGCTATCTTATATTGTAGCCTAAAACACGTAGCAGTATATAAAGATGTCATGCAAAATTGATAATAATTACTATATCGTGTGGTATAATAAAACTACTGTTTTGATCGTATAATGTAAGTTTGAATACAGAAATCAACTCCAGTTTCAATTTAAAAATGTAATTATTTTATTTGAAAATATACCACGTTTCGACACAAAAGTCTTCATCAGGTATACTTTGTTTACAGGAAATGACGTCAACGTCATATGAAGTCAAGGACAACAACGTCAAAATGTAATACATAATTTGGCGTATAACTGTAATATGTAGGATCTTAATAAAAGATACAAAACACTGGTGAAGATGCAGTAAAAAGCAATGTAAAATTAGAAAACCAGCATAAACTACATATTAACTTGAAATTAGTTTTAAGTCATATTAAGCAAAAATTAGAAAATACAGTTTTTTTATGAAACAAATATTAAAATGAAGAATTATAATTTACAAAATTAATAAAGTATTTTGGAATTCATGCCATCAGGAATAATTGTACCTAGCTTATACATCCATGAAGGTTATTTTAATAATCTTTGCCAATTATTCTTTACTTTATCAATTGGCATGAATGAAAAATCTTTGATAGATTGTTTTGATCGTATGACATTTAAAACCGCAAATAAAAACCAAAAGATAAGCTACTTTCATCGAAGAGTTTAACATTCATACCATATTTAAGTCTTCAACTTTCGTCTGTCGATAATTCGTAAGTTACATCACTTGAGAAAGGACAGCAACAACCAAGGGATAAAGATCATTAACATAACACATTTTAAGAGAAATCATTAGAATTTTCACAAGTAATAAAAATGCAATAGTATGCGCTACATTGAAAAAGAGTGCTATAAAAATACTATACTATACGAATTATCGATAATTAATAAAAACACGATACATATATAATGATGTAATTCAAGTACTGAGTGATTAATCACACATTTCGAACATTAATTTAATCTTCAAAATTAACCTTAGATATACTAGACGCAATTGTTCAGGTTTCAAACACACTTGATTATTTGTCCTCCTTTTAAATCATCTGTTTGCAATTATTATATTAAGCCAACTTCCTTAATACAAATATATTTTTCTTATCATTAATGATTGTAATACCAATGACGTTAATATTGTAATGCCATTTGATTTGTTTGACAAAGAATGGTTTGATAATGAGAATATTTACGGTATATTTGTATTTATCTGTAAATAAAACAATTAGCAAAGGATAAGTGTTTTTAAAAAATAGTATTCAAGCTTGTGATTAAAGTGCTGATCTAAGGACAGAGGAAAATATTGAATTAGAAGTATTGCCATAATTGCTTTCTAAATATTGTAATCAGAAATATTAAACAAAATGGACATCAAATTAATGTTGTGAGTTTACTTAGAATATATTATTCCGTAACACTAGAGGCTTTAGATTTTGAATATAACCATTTTGCAGTTTGGATTCGGGCAAATGCTAACTCAAGATTAAAGTGTACATGAAATACCAAGATGATGAAATAGTTCGTTTGCATCCTGATATATTAATATTAATCATATTACATAAACACATACATGTTATCACAGAATGTATTCGATTCACCATTTCAGACAGGAAATAATAGCATCCTTTATTATACAATTATTGACTAGTGAGCCATTGAATATGATGTGATATTCATCGGCAGATGACATATTGACCGAGGCGATAGCCGAGGTAATATGACTTTCTGCCGGTGAATATCACATCATATTCAATGGTTCACTAGTCAATAATTGTTTTATTATATGAATAGGCTAAGAAATTAAACAAAATCACAAAAGTACAACCTTATAACTATACATGTACAAATTTTGCCTCGTTGAAGCGCGGGAAAAAAGACGCACGTGTTAGGAGTGCAACGACTATGCGAACGCTGCGCATACATAAATAATTCAAGTTTATACTCATCATTGCGGTGTAACCTTTAAGTATAACAGTAAAGTATTGATATTTTAATCGAGAAATATGCCATAAAGAACAAAAAACAACAATTAATTTTTAATTAACACGCGTAATTAACAGTCTACTGTGTATGATCATTGAATATAAGTCTCAATCTATTTTTAGACTGGGAAAATCCAATTCAGCCAATGAATATGATACTACACCCAGAAAATATGATTTTATAAAAAGTTCTGTTGATTACTGTTTGGACTAATGAGATTGCAGCTATATTTAGATCATATAATAATACCAGTTATTTCTTTTTTTCTAAATCCCCCTTTCATCTATCATATAGTTGTCAAAGAGGAAATGACGGTACAGATTCATTCTTTGAAACACATGACAATCACATTCTTTTTAGTTCGGAGTTAACGTGCTACGTCGTACTTACTTCATCATTTCGTACCTGCAATTAGAAGTACATGCATATACATGATGCCAACAGTAACTTTACATCTACGCACTATTAATTACTTTCAGTTAATCAACATTTTGCCAAATAAATAAAACTAATCACGCTTCACAAACTAGAGAATAATAAAGCAGTTTATATTTTGTCAGTGTGGCAATAATATAGATGTTGATAAACAGTTCACTAAGTGTAGCAAGTGTCGTGGGGGGATAACATAAAACACATTTTATACTGTTTTAAAGATATTGAAGTAACAATGTAATAAAATCAGTGTAAGAAGAAGTGTGATTCACAGAACAAACAATTATCTGTTAATTTTCTCAACACCTGTGAATAATAAAAATTTAATGTATGTTCTTCATTTGGTACCTTTAATATATTTAAACACTTACGTCAAGACATACATGCGCTTAATTCATCACAATTCCTCTACACAAAATAAGATTGTTGTTATCCAATGCACAGGTTGCAAATTCAATAAAGACGTACTTATGCCATTAAGAATAATTATCATTTTAAAGAAGTCTAAATGGTAATGATGGAATTATTAATGTTACATTTGCTTGCAAATGTCCTTCAATGATCAGCCGATATACAGATAACATTCGTATCAGTGAAACTTCAAACTGATTATTTATTTATAAAATGTATATCCATATAAACAAGATTATACCTCTAGTGAAATTATTGTGTTGTCTTTCTTTCAAGTATTATTCTAATATCAGAACATCTAAGTCATGTTTTAAACATGTAAGTGATGTATAGAATAAGATCTAAAATGCATGATGATTGGCAAATAACGGCTTTACAATGTAAAAGTCAGTTATAAAAATGGTGTTAGTTGCTATGGATATGATAGTGATGATTATGAGGATGATGATGATGATGATGATGATGATGAATCTTTTAACATAATTTAATCAAATAGGAAATAACAATATCCTGAATTAACAGTTATTTGATCGGAAATAACAGTATCCCTAATTATCAGTTATTTCTGTGTTCTAAATGCCTCTTTTATCAAGTTGCTAAGGGGAAATAACGGTACAGATTCATTCGTGATTCACACATGCCAATGACACTTTGTACTTAACTTATCGAATGGACACGATTGATCAGATCCTTATAATAATATATAAGACATCTTATTAAATATTTTAGATTGGAGTTGACGTGCTATGCCTTACACATATTAGTATTCAGTACCTGCAATAGGAAGTCTAGACATGATGCAAACAGTGATTGTACATTTACGGAATATCTATTACTTCCAGTCAATGAACTGTTGTCAGATTTAATAAAACAAATCACGCTACATAATTGTGGGAATAATACAGTAAGATAAGATTATATTTTGTTGGTTGGACAATAATACAGGCGCTGATAAAAATTTCACTAGGTTTAGTGTCACGGTTCAGAACTGTTCACTATTTAGGGGAGAAAATGTGTAAGCGGTCGGATAGCTCAGTCGGTAGAGCCGCGGAACGGTATTCCTAAGGTCCCGGTTCGAGTCCCGGTCAGGCTGCCCATTTTTCTCACCCTGTACCATTTGGCGCCCAACATGGGACCGTGACTGCCTCTAGCTCAGAGTTCAATTAGCATTGCTGTGTAGCTTTGAGAAATTCGAGGACGAATTTCAATATTGTGGTGAAGTATGTCACGGTTCAGAACTGCTCACTTTTTAGGGGAGAAGATGTGTAAGCGGTCGGATAGCTCAGTCGGTAGAGCTGCGGAACGGTATTCCGAAGGTAACGGGTTCAAGTCCCGGTCAGACTGCACATTTTTCTCACCCTGTGACATTAGCAATTACCATTGACAAATTACATAACATATTGTTAAATATAGATGTTGAAAAATACACCGATTATGAAATCAGGTTAAAAATATGTTTTATAAAATGTTATTTGTCTTATCGTCTTTCGGTTGTATGTTTTTTTTTTTATTAATTTGATGGTTTTAATATCAAAATCTCAAATCAGGACAATATCATTAACGAACAATTCCTTACATTACTTTAAAGGAAAATAAGTTTGTTGTAATTCGAATATTTATAAATAAATGCAAACCTAATTATGTCATTCAGTTTTTTATTTACAGAAGTCTAAACGGAAATTGTAGAAATATTATTGTTACAGTTGCTATTGATCAGTAGACATAAAAAAACATAAGTATCAGACAAAGCATCAAACTGATAATTTACTTATAAAGTTTATGTATATAAATATTTACAACGCTACTGAAATCACATCATTGTCTTCCACTACAATATGACTGTGATAACAAAACATCTAGTAGTGAATATGGTAAAATTTAAAATGCATTGCAATTCATAAGCCATTCACGGTAATATATTATCAAATTTAATCTGGCTCAAATTTACACAGTTTGGTTGAACTATGTAAAGTATATACATGTACAAGAGCAGTGCCACAAAGTCATGGACAATGGATGTAAAACATTTACACGAAGTTGGAGCGTGGGACGCTTTGTGTTACTATGTTGTCTTATTATATGTTATGTATAATCAAATCAAATGACAACATGCACTTTTTGCATGGAAAAAGCAGGATAAAAGATATACGTGAATTAAAAATTTATATCGCCTGTGATGTACTTGTACTTAATCGCAAGGTTTTAATTATACGTACTAACCATTATACGTACTAACCATACTTGAAATCAATTTTGTTATATTTTTCCAGTTGTAAAGGTTTACTGATTCCTATTGTTCTAGTCGTGACGAAATGGAATAACATTTCAGACGGTTATGAGGTCAAGAGAGATACTTTTCATCATGTTTTGCGAATTTGTCTAAATAACACATTATGTGCGATGTTCACTTGTTATTTTGTTTTTATTGCTCTCTATGGATCCCCCGTTTCGACAATTCTTATTTACTTATTCATATGATGGAGCTTCTTATTGTTACTGTCAAAATGACCCCAGTGGTCTTTTTTATATGCCCGAAAGAATTTCGGACACATTATGTTATACCCCCTGGCGTCCGTCCGTCCGTCTGTCCGTCCGTCCGTCGTCTGTTAGCAAATTGGTTTCCGGAGCATAACTTAAGTTCCATTTGGCCCACAATATTCAAACTTCATAGGATGATTGTCCATATTGGGTAGAAGACCCCTATTGATTTTGGGGTCATAAGGTCAAAGGTCAAGGTCACTATGACCTTAAAACTGAAAACAGTTTCCGGAGCATAACTTAAGTTCCATTTGGCCTACAGTGTTCAAACTTCATAGGATGATTGTCCATGTTGGGTAGAAGACCCCTATTGATTTTGGGGTCACAAGGTCAAAGGTCAAGGTCACTATGACCTTAAAACTGAAAACAGTTTCCGGAGCATAACTTAAGTTCCATTTGGCCTACAGTGTTCAAACTTCATAGGATGATTGTCCATGTTGGGTAGAAGACCCCTATTGATTTTGGGGTCACAAGGTCAAAGGTCAAGGTCACTATGACCTTAAAACTGAAAACAGTTTCCGGAGCATAACTTGAGTTCCATTTGGCCTACAGTGTTCAAACTTCATAGGATGATTGTCCATATTGGGTAGAAGATCCCTATTGATTTTGGGGTCACAAGGTCAAAGGTCAAGGTCACTTTTACCTTAAAACTAAAAACAGATTCCGGAGCATAACTGAAGTTCCATTTGGTCCACAGTGTTCAAACTTCATAGGATGATTGTCCATATTAGGTAGAAGACCCCTATTGATTTTGGGGTCACAAGGTCAAAGGTCAAGGTCACTATTACCTTAAAACTGAAAACAGTTTCTTGAGCATAACTTAAGTTCCATTTAGCCCACAATATTCAAACTTTATAGGATGATTGTCCATATTGGGTAGAAGACCCCTATTGATTTTGGGGTCACAAGGTCAAGGTCACTATTACCTTAAAACTGAAAACAGTTTTCGAAACATAACTTAAGTATCATTTGGCCTACTGTGTTTAAACTTCATAGTATGATTGTCCATATTGGGTAGAAGACCCCTTATGATTTTGGGGTCACAAGGTCAAAGGTCAAGGTCACTATTACCTTAGAATTGAAAACAGTTTCTTTGGCATAACTTAACTTCCATTTGGACCACAATATTGAAACTTCAAAGGAGGATTGTTACTTGAAGGAAGTTATACTTTATTTAATTCCCCTGTCTTACAAATGTGTCATCTTTACTAAGAAAAAAATCACTTTCGGGCATATAATGCTCCGCCTAGCGGTGCTCTTGTTTATTTTGTGACCCACATTTAGTTATGTTAGGAATAATAACACATGCCAGATACAGACATGAAATAATACACAAAAGAATAAACTATAATTACCTCTATATGATGATAACATTATGTGGATGTGTCACATTTGATTTCTTTTAAAGCTTTATTTACATACAAATTTATCTAAATTGTGTTGATTGGTTTATAAATCAGCGGAACGTGTTCTCCAAAAACAAATTAATGCTATGGAAGTCTTTTATTAATACCGCGCCTGCTACCTATTGAAATGATCTGCGTGTTGTTACATAATACATGTAATAAATACTACCAATGTCACAGGCTTTGTAAATATTTATGATAGTATCCTCCTGAAACAGAATTCATTCGGTAAAACACATGGTATGCTTGGAAAGTACCAAGCAAAATCAAAATCGAATACGAATGTTTACCCTACTGATTTTTGAATATAATATAAAATATCATGGTATATACCTCTTGTATGGGTCACGCTGTTATTAGCAGGGAAGCACAAAAATTGGTGATAAAAGATCATTTATCAAATGCATAACATATATCACAAAACATTGTCTCGGGACATATTTTAGAAATTTGTTGTAAGGTACACGATGAATTCTCAACTTTAGTAAGAGTACATTCGGATGTTTGTTGGCATTTCTGACAAAATTACTTGTTTCATACACGATTCATATCAAGGGAATACGTCTGACATTATCTGTCTTCACATGAAGTGTCTACAATGTTTCTTTATTTTAGATATGTGACAAATACACTTACAATACCATACTTTGTTACGATTTATTAAGAAAAAGGTTTAATTTAAAAGTAAATAAAAACATATAATTAAACGGTATTACGAGACATTCCTAAAGATTGCAGACATGTTCCATTTCCTTACTGTATATGGTAGAATCGGACATAACA
This sequence comes from Ruditapes philippinarum, assembly GCF_026571515.1. Taxonomy (NCBI): domain Eukaryota; kingdom Metazoa; phylum Mollusca; class Bivalvia; order Venerida; family Veneridae; genus Ruditapes; species Ruditapes philippinarum. The sequence continues at coordinate 11,101 of NW_026863182.1, forward strand.
CAAGTTAATTGGTTTAAAGCTTTTCCAATTACAGTATGTCATATCAAAAGTAGGGCATCTCTGGTATTGTCGTTTGAATCGTCTTCATGAACTAGGGTATTTGTAAAG
>NW_026863183.1:0-157568 GCF_026571515.1 Ruditapes philippinarum
TTCTAAATCTTCTTTTCCCACTGGTAGCCTTTCATGATAATTTATTGTCCTGGGGTGTTAATTTGATCCTAACGGTACTTGGGAAAGTCCATTAAAGGGTAAAAAATTCTGGAAACAAAGTGATCCCTCAGAAGCATTAATCACAACAAAATAACATAAGAATTGCAGACTCGGTTTAAATCTGCATATTATCCGATATAACATCTAATAAGAATGTGTACTATCGTAGTGGCTCAGTTTGTAAATTAACATAACTGTAAATTTTACTAATCTGCAATCAGAGGTTCGAACCATTCCCTCTGACAAGTTATAATGATGTTGTTATTGTTTTTTCTCCCTGTTTATTTACTTTGTCTTGTGTATGATCATAGAATATGTCTTGTTTTTTTTCTATTTATATTTTATGTTTCTTTTTGTTTCCATCATTATAAAGAAAACAACTACATATCAAGTGATTTTTAGCTCGACTTTTCTATGAAAAGGGGAGCTATCCTACTCGCCTCGGCGTCGGCGTCGGCGTCGGCGTCGGCGTCGGCGTTAGCGTTGGCGTCACACCTTGGTTAAGTTTTTCGTACCACCCCACTTTATTTCAGAAGTATTACAAGTATGGCTTTGAAACTTACCATACTTGTTCACCATCATAACCTCCATCTACAGACAAGAGTACATAACTCTGTCAAGGTTTTTGACAGAATTATGGCCCTTTTTTGACTTAGAAAGTGTATTGAGCTTGGTTAAGTTTTTTGTACCACCTCACTTTATTTCAAAACCATTGGAGGTATTGCTTTGAAACTGACCATACTTGTTTACCATCACGACCTTCATCAACAGACAAGAGGACATAACTCTGTCAAGGTTTTTGACAGAATTATGCCCCTTTTTGACTTAGAAAATACATTGAATATGGGTAAAATCCACTTATTGCCTTAACCCTTTGAGATATTGCTTTGAAACTTTTAATGCTATTTCACATCATTACCCCATCTGTACGCAAGAGAAGGTAACTCTGTCAAGGATTTGTTTTAAAAATTAAGGCCTTTTATCGACTTAGAATCTTGGTTAAGTTTTTAGTACCAGTCCACTTTTTGACTGAACTGTTTGAGATATTAATTTGAAAGTTGGAATACTTGTTTACCATCATGGTCCCAAAACATGGGCAGGAGAAGGTAATTCTGTTAAGGATTTTATTTGAATTATGGCCCTTTTTGACTTAGAAACTCAGTTAAGATTTTCATTCTTGTCCACTTGTTGACTTAACCATTTGAGATATTACTTTGGAAGTTGGAGTTCTTATGTGCCATCATGAGACCTATCTGTAAGCAAGAGAAGATAACTCTGTGAAAATGTTTCTTGATTTGTACTTAGAAATTCCTAGTTAAAGTCTTGTGTGCCCTTAACTGTCAAAGTTTTGTTTTATAGGCAAGCACTAAAAAAGTCGAGCGCGCTGTCCTTCTGACAGCTCTTGTTGTTGTTATCCCCCGCCGAAAATTTTGGGCGGAGGATATAGAAATAGTCTCCGTCCGTCCGTCCGACCTTCCGTCCTTCCGTCCGTCCTTCCGTCCGACATTTTTGTCCGGAGCATATCTCTAAAAGTATTTGAGTTATCAACTTGAAACTTCATAGGTGGATAGACCTCATTGAGGAGGAGTGCGGTACAAGAATGATAACTCTACCTTGCATGATTTTTGAGTTATTGCCCTTTGTTATTTTTCAAAATTGATTTTTGTCCAGAGCATAACTCCAAAAGCCTATGAGATATTAACATGAAACTTCATAGGTGCATAGATCTCACTCAGGAGGTGTGCAGTGCACATGAATGATAACTCTACCTTTCATAATTTTTGAGTTATTGCCCTTTGTTATTTTTCATACCTAATTTTTCACCTGAGTGGAGCATAACTCAAAAAGTGTTTGAGATATCAACATGAAATGTCATAGGTGGATAGATCTTATTGAGGAGGAATGTTATATGTGGATAGACCTCATTGAGGAGGAGTGCCGTGCACAAGAATGATAACTCTACCTTGCATGATTTTTGAGTTATTGCCCTTTGTTATTTTTCAAAATTGATTCTGTCCAGAGCATAACTCAAAAAGCCTTTGAGATATCAAAATGAAACTTCATAGGTGCATAGATCTCACTCAGGAGGTGTGCACTGCACAAGAATGATAACTCTACCTTTTATAATTTTTGAGTTATTGCCCTTTGTTATTTTTCATACTTAATTTTTCAATTCAATTTTTTTCTCAAAAAGTATTTGAGGTATCAACTTGAAACTTCATAGGTGGATAGATTTTACTGAGGAGGGATGCAGCACACAATAATGATAACCCACCCTGCATTATTTTTCAGTTATTGCCCTTTGTTATTTTCAGCCATCAGTATTCACATAGGTTTCAAATCTGTAATCACTATAGCCATCAGTTTTCATTACCAAAAGACCTCTTAAAATAGAATTATTCTGTTGTACTACATATACATTCTTCCAATGAGCAAACACATTCGGCGGGGGATGGCCATGTTGACATGGCTCTTGTTTTTTTATTGTATTTTACATTTTAAAAATCAAACTACATATATTTTAAACACACTACGATTGGGAAATATTAATAATTTAAACATATTGATCAATATATATTTTATTATTTTATTTTAACTTCTCTAAATATGCTTTTTCTATCAAATTTTACACAAGTGCATGGAAGAGTCGCGTCACGACAAAATCAACATAATGGGTTTTCGACCAGCATGGTTCCAGACCAGCCTGCACATTCGCGCAGTCTGACCAGGATCCATGATTTTCGCTATCAGTTTCTGTACTTGTATTAGAGATGGTAAGCCAACAGAATGGATACTGATCAGACTGTGCGGATGCGCAAACGCAAACGCACTATGTTGGTTTTGTCGTGATGCCGCTCAAATATCCTAATCTCATGCATTTGAAAAAATGAGGCTTCAGTCCGCCTTACCTATTTTTCGCTAGGCTATTAATCTTTGTCACGTTAACAAATGTAAACTCAAGTTATCATTCTTGGACAGTAAAGAAAAACTAAGTTGAAAAATGAACATAAAATGGTGATGATAATATTTAGTTTCAAAAAGCATGTATATATATGAAATACATAATGAGAAACACACAATACCGTATAAAGCGACATGTTTATAAATTATGTACGATAAATAAACAAAAAATATAAATTTCGTCCAAGGCATTACGAAAAAAGCAAATTGTGCGATTTTTCAACAAGAAGTAACAGCTTAATAATAACTCTATCTATGATGAGATAAGCATACACATGTTTATTTACATTCCCACCTACCGTCGATTGCATTCACTCTGTGCTGTGCCTCTGTTAGAAAAACAAAATATCCTTATACAGGACTGTAAAAACAATTCACACTTTTCACGCATTTTGTTAAATCTCAAATAAATAAATTCATGACCCTACTTGCACTCTAGGCAGATGATAATTTTAGCTTTAACATAAAACCATTTTCTGCTATTGATTGTCATTCTGTCATTTGTAGGTCAATTTTCATATGCAAATATCTAAGTTTCTAACTAAAATTTGGGGAAACACATTATTTCACGCTTAATGAAACTAACCAATTGGACAATTGGATATCAAGTTTTTTTGTTTTGTTTTTTATTTTGCAATATGGGACTTTTACAGTTATTTTTCAAGACCGCAATACCAGAGTTGTGAGAGACAGATGTTGCTTGAATTGTGTTTTGACGCGATTGAGGTTATTATTTGCGTTTGCTTTAATTCAGAAACAAACAAGTTTCTCTTTCTTTATAAAGGACAGACGTGAATCTTATAATGCATAAGTTATGATATTAGAAAAGGTTACATACATATCATGACCTAAAGAAAGAAGTGCTGAGTATGAATTTATGTGTCATAAAACTAACAAAATGTAATCAAGGTAGTAATACTTTCATACAATATACTAAATCAATATAACATTACTAATATCTAAAAGGAACTGAAGCAAAAGATGGTTTAGGTAATCGGCCAATTAGTCACTTTTTTATAACCTACGTTTGTATATCAGGACACCAAAACTGAAAAGCTTTTGGAAATAAAAAGAAACCATTTTTGAGGAATAATAGGCCTTAAATGGTTTCCATTGAAATTTATAATTATTATACTTCACGTTTTTTTGAAAAGGAAAGAAATATAGGAATTGTCACAAACAATGAACAATTTCCATTTCTTTGGACAAAATGGACAATTTTGTAAGGATTTCTTACTTTGGTCCATCCCACGTGACTTGTGACATCAGAATGGCGGAACACATCATCAAGCCGATACCAATTCATATGTTTTTCCAAGCTTATTCTAGTTCTAAACAAATCGAACTTACAACTTTTTATCGTCAGTATCCAAGATAGCTATGTGATGTCGACGTCTCTTTTATATTATTTGGCATCTTGTTATAATATCGAGCACTGAGAATAGTCGAGCGCGTTGTCCTACAGTCACCTCTTGTTATATACCTCTAACCTTTAAAGTGAGAAATATTTGCGTGGTAGCAAATTTAATTATGTTTTGTTTCTTTCAGTTTTCCGCATCATGAAGACATTACTGTGTTACCGACTTTATATGATTTATGTTTGGTCCCTACTGTTTGGTAAGTGTTCTTTACGATTTTTCTTTTTTAATATAATTTTTTTATTGCCTTACAATACTTACCACAACACTTGTAAACAACGTTAGTTTAACCTATATGAGCCGTGTCACGACAAAGCAAACATAATGGGTTTGCGACCAGCATGGATTCAGACCTATGCAAGAATTGGATTTCTATCTAAAAGGTCAATGTCACATTTGTTTAACAAAGTGATGTTTTGAGATTTATCATTAAAGTGCATTGATGCTTGTTGTGTCCAATCAAAAATTTTGTCTTTTCTGGATAAATATGAAATTATTATAATTGAATTTTTAAACATATTTGATGATGTTTGGTCTGTCAGATCCGGGTCCCTATCCTAAAAGGTCAGCATCATACTTGTAGATGAAAATTCGTGATATAAATTTTTAAGTGCACTGATGGTCGTTTCCAGTGGACAATTCTGTCATTCCCTGATGAATTAAAATAAAAAGATACGTATATATGTGCTGGCTGGACATAATCACGATGGATGGCGCGAATGTATCTGGTCTATAGTTTGAAGATTTAAGATACACTAGTATGCCAATCATGTTATGGTATGAAATTATACGTAAAAATGTAGTGATAGTTGTAGCCAATCAACATTTGTCATTCGAGGAAGGACTATAAATTAATTTGATACAATTAAATAATGTTTTGCGCATAGGGGTGAGATCTCCACTTTAAATGTTAAACGTTATGATTGGGAATTGTTGGGGATTGTTGTGTTCTTCTGTACATAGCTTTGTCATTCATGCATTGACTTTGAAATAATTATGCATAAATATGCTGTTTATGAAGATGATATGTAATAAACAACATTTAGCTCAACAACTGAAAAGTTTAAGTTAATACTAGAATATCAATTCATGATATTCTTGATAGTCATGTCCAGTCGTTCATGTCTTTTTGTCATTCATTGATGTATTTTGTATTGACTTCGCTTACGCAGAACATCGTGTCGCACACGGTTCCCATAGGGCGCGGATTGACATGTACGATTGTTTAGCCCCAACAGTGCCTGGTAATAAATTGGTACGAGTTCAACTCGACTGTTGCACGAGTATGTACGAATAAAGCACGGACATATTCAGTCAAGCAAGGTTTGAACGCGATATGTATACAAATACATAAGAGTGTTATACGGTTACAAGTACGGTCTAGTACGATTAAACACGACTTGTACACGTTTTACTAGGTTTACACAGACTTAACATAGGGTCCCGCCGACGACTTTTGTTCAAGTTATGCTCAAATTATCACACATTTGTCTCTGCTTTTATATAAGTTAACCCATTCTCATCGTTTGGCTTCATAAATGTTCGAACTTTCAACGATGAAACACCTATATATGTGTAAAAAAGTTACATAGAATAAAACTAATAAGAATGTATGCTTTAAAGCGATTGTAGGACATTAAATATAGTTGGCAGAACTATTATTATTACTCAGATGGTTTCCTTCGGTCAAGGCCAAGGCCACACTGACTCATTTAAATACTTATGTAATTAACATATAACAAAGGGAGATAACGATGTATGAATTTATTAAATTATCCAATTTTTCATTTAAAGTTATTAATAATAAAAGCTGGCTTGTCACATGAACGTTTGAATCCATACATACTTTTCAATTGAATAAGATGTGCATTGTACGTCGTACTATCTTAAAAATGGTTTATATTCTTCAAAGCATGTGAACAAACATTTTAGATGACATATTCAAACTAAATACCAATATCTAAAACATACATTTTTACGGCGGCCGTAAGCTTTATTATACTCAAATAGAGCGGATGAGTGTTAATGTGTCAATAATACAGCATTAATAAAGACAATTTATTATTTATTGTGTTCAGCTGATACTGAGGGAAGTTGCTCCAAAGATGTTACGGCACTACCAAATATGCCTCTCCGTCAACCGAGCAGAATATGGGACGAGAAAGAAAATCTTGGTATAAGTGATGACAATCTAAACTATGAGTGGTACAGTGTTGTACATAATGGGTGGCAATATATTATGGTTGACTCAACCACTAAACCTGACTATACGAGCTGTTCTACATACTATCCAGTTTATTTAGAAGGTATTATTTTAACGCCAATATTTTTTCCAGTGGAACAATTTACATGTATAATAAGTTTTGTAATAGTTCTATATATTCATTGTACGTCTTTACTCTTATTTAAAATTTTATTTATTAATCATTAGATTAAGTGAAGAAATCTTTTATTAATCTTGAAAGTGAAACGGGTAAATGAGAGCCTTGCGAATGTATTAATTAAAATACAAACTAGCTCACAAGCTTATATGAGGGAAGTTTTACATATAAAATAATATTTAATACATGCCTTTATTATATTACCCACCTGAAGGTACCCATCCATCGATAGATTCATTAACTGAAACACCAATAGACGCCGTGGCCTGTAAACGTGATTATTTGTTTCCGTGTGATATACAGCATCCAGTGAAGATAAGAAAATGTGGAGATGATGATATTCAGTACTACCTGCCCCCGACAAAGTCATCTAGTGCATTCTGTTTCAGTAAAGTTTTTATATTTATAAATTAAATATACAAAATAAATGTTATTACACTGGAACATAAACCGTTCAGGTAAATCATATGTAGACAACTTTCAAGAACACTGTTTTTATATACGTACTTGTAAAGCATTTTATTTGCATCTAAATATGATATCTAAAGCAATCAAACACTGACATTTTCAGCTATTGTAGTAAAGAAAAAAATGTAAATTGACAAAACTCTTCAAAAGTGACACAGTGAAAAACATTAAAATTCGGATGCATATATTTCAGATAAATATTCCCAACTGCGCATTACACCAAATATATCAGATGTTGAACTTGGAGACGTAGACATATCACCAGAGCTCAGATTCAATGAAAATGAGTTTAATACTCCATTTGGAAAGTCGACACATTTTGACCCGTATTTTCAGTTCCGATGTTTGTTCAATGTGCAAGCGGATTTCTATTACAAGGTTAACTGGTAAGAATCGTGACCTGTTATCTGTTGTCAAACTGACACTGTAAAATTATATGAAGCTCTTTTCGAGCTTACCTTGTGCTGCAGAACCCTACCTGCATAATTTGAGTAAGAACAGACAACTGAATTAAAGCCACTTCTGATTTTTAAGCTGTGATATTTCTGCACTTTAAATCATTCAATGAATCCGGCTGTATTTGAATTCACAATTGAGCAGGAAATAATAATTCTGAGGTAATGCATCCGACAAAAAAGCTGATTAATTGTTAATATTGTTCAATATTGGATATTTTTACAATATAAACGTTTTGAATTAATTTAAAACCCAAAATACACCGCCAGCCTTTATCATTTAGAAGGTAATGCGCTATTCTTGTTGATTAAACAATGCACAATAATATTATGACGGATAATTAATTTTAGTTGCCTGCGGTTGCTTAGTTTTGTTTGGGACTTGCATTTATTTTACAAAGTTTACTTTCATTTTGACCATAGGTACGTGAACGGGGCCCTTCTGGTTTCATATGGCCCTACAACAGACATCGATGGATTACTTTTTCATCAGAGTGTGCTTATTGACAACGATATAGAAATGGGATTCGATGTAAGTCCTGTATAGTGACATACGATTACTACTTGTTTTATAAGTACCAATACTGATTTTTTTTATGCCCCCGCCATGTAATGGCCGGGGCATATAGTGTTACCCTGTTCCGTCCTTCCGTCATTCCGTCCTTCCGTCATTCTGTCATTCCGTCATCATCAGTTTCCGTTCATTATCTTAGTAACGGTTGCACATATTCAACTCAAATTTGACATATGAATATGTCATGAGAAAATACAGGTCAAGTTCGAATTTGGTCACGGTTCGATGATTTTTGGCAGAGTTATGCCCCTTTTACTTTGAAAATAATATGAAATTTTCAGTTTCCGTTCATTATCTCCCCAACGGTACAACACATTCAACTCAAATTTGACATATGGATATGTCATGAGAAAATACAGGTCAAGTTCGAATTTGGTCATGGTTCAACGATTTTTGGCAGAGTTATGCCCCTTTTACTTTGAAAATAATATGAAATTTTCAGTTTCCGTTCATTATCTCCCCAACCGTACAACACATTCAACTCAAATTTGACATATGGATATGTCATGAGAAAATACAGGTCAAGTTTGAATTTGGTCATGGTTCGATGATTTTTGGCAGAGTTATGCTCCTTTTACTTTGAAAATAATATGAAATTTTCAGTTTCTGTTTATTATCTCCCCAACAGTACAACACATTCAACTCAAATTTGACATATGGATATTTTTTTGGAATGCCAAGGTCAAGTTCGAATTTGGTCATGGTTCAATAATTTTTGGCAGAGTAATGCCCTTTTCACTTTGAAAAAAATATGAAATTTACAGTTTCTGAAAAGTTTTAAGGGCTTTGAACTTAAAATGAAAAAAATAATTTGTGCTAACAAATTTGGAACTAAATATAATAACATCTGAAATTTTGGCTGCATGCGGGGGCATCCGTGGCATGATGACACATTTCTAGTTTTGGTAATGTTTTGAATATTTTTAATTTTTCAACATTTTCCTGAAACATATACATGTAGGTTCTCATGATATCAAATAAAACATCTGGTCAGAATACGACAAACATTTTTGATACTTCAATACAGCTTTTCGTTCAAATCAAACCTATGTAAATGTTTATAAACTTTTGATATCAAAGGAAAAGATTAACCTATGTTTATGTTCATAACAATAATTTTTCAAGATCGATACTTTATAAAGAAAGTGTAGAAAATCTTAAGTCTTTCCTTTTTTGTCATGATGAGTATCAGCTTTGTTTTCAGATCTATTGTGGCGTCAGTGCCCTTACATCTGATAATGCGGATGCCGGGATAACAGAAATGGCATTTAGTAGAAGCTTTTTTGCCGGCATCAAAGTAAGTGTATAGTAGAAGAATATGTAGAGAGGATAATAATTTCTTTAAATGTGATATTTGTTTCGTTGTGTTTTTTACATATTTTAGGGGATGGCCCAAAAAGATTTTGCTGAAGACTCCGTGCCAAAAGGACGAAGCCAATATTGTTACACCTATTTATTTATTTTAGAATCATTGTTCATGTGTAAATTAACTTAATTTGCTTAGATACAGTTTCGGAAAATATTTTTCTTTTATAAAGGAAATTCAAGCCGTTTTAATCTAGGAGCTAACACTAACCCTGTGAGCTAAATGTACGAAATATACAAACATAATAGTACAGAGATCACACACCTAGACACAAATTAAGGACGTTTTCGGGAGTTTATATAATGGCAAATATAGAATTTCTTTAAACTTTGCATGTTAGAATATGATAACAGAAACATTTTAAGCGGGAAAAATTGGGGTGATACGGAGATGATGTGCTGAACACAGGTTTTTGCTTTCTCGTATTCAAATCAAGGTCACATTTATTCGTTCAAAATCAAAATTACATTAGCTTGTATTTTATAAATTGCGATTACTATATATGGATTTATTAATATGTTTCCTCCTTTATTATTACTAATATGTTACCTCCCTTTATTTCTCAGAATATATTACTTTATAATGTTTCTTTTATCAAACTTTATTATTTCAGACTTTTTTTGTTAAGGAGTTTATATGTTTAAAAGGAATGGATAATTAAATGATTGTGAAATAAGACAATTTTATCAATTATAACTGTTGAAATATAAACTTTGTAAAATTCACCTAAAAACAAAATATGCCTTTTACAGATTGACTGTGATATTCCATACACCAAACACCGCTTTTTATGGAACAGCTTCAAGTAACTGCAGTGAACGTATCATCTTTACTTGTCTGATATTCGTGGCATATCTGATCAATAATCAAGCAGATAGACGATGTGTGTGCGCTAAAATATAATTTGTTATTTTGTTATTAGGTATCAAATACAACCATCAACATTGATAAAGGTGACACAGCGGTTCTTCAAATGACATCAACAATGCCAATAGGCTGCAGATATGCTGATCTACCAGCGGGTGAAGATTGTATTGAAAATTTTCAAATTTTTAACCGTGATAATGAAGACATACAATGCGAGGCTGGCGTTGCTAATTTAGCTGGACTACAACCAAACCAACGATGCTCAAATGGTCTGCAGGTACACTTTGTCTTATCATCTATAGAACTGTTTTATGTAATTAAAACAAAAACATTTAAATAAATGATAAATTGACACGTTTGCAGATGTTTAAATTTTTAATTTAGAATTCCTGTTTAAATGTTGAAAATTGCTTGAGGCGTTGCTATAATGCGTTGTCGGTAGTCTACAGGACTCAATAAAGCACAAAATTTTCATTTTGCCATATTCGACATTTTCTTTTTCTATGATATTAAATGTCTAAATAAGATACAAATAATAATATTATTTTATGTTACTTTTACCAATTTTCGAGGAGATTTTTCATGAAACAAAAATACTTTTAATATGAAAAATAAGATCAACAAGGAAAGATGGCAATCAAAGAACAACTTAATAACACTGGCTCTCTGTCTCTTTGAATAAATGTTTTTATTTCAGACGTTAAAAAATGGATCAACTTGGAACCCTGATACAGTGTTCAATTTCTCGATAGTAACAACAGACATGAACTATGATGATAAACGGCTTTTTTACCTTTTGTTACAATTTCCCGATACAATGGGTCATGCGATTTGGAGGAATTATAAATTTCCAGTGATTAAGGTACTTCTAAACTTCTTGCATGCAATTACATTTTATATATACTATACATTTCTTTCTGTTTAGAAATATATTATTTAAATTATGTGACCATTAAATATGTTTTTGCTCTTATTAATATGAAGTAACATGTACATGGCATAAAGAAAACAATCATTAACTCCATTATCTAAACATATTTTCAATGAAATATTGGAATAGTGGAATAAATGAATCTAAAATATATATCAAAATCTTCGACTAGAAACTAAAAACTACCACTTTTATAAGCTAAATACATGTTATAGTTTAGAAAAGTATAGAACAATCCAAATACCAACAGTATGTATTCATACCGTTGACAGATTGTGTAAAAGCAAACCTACATATATATATATTAAACGGTGCAATGCATAACACAACGTTTATCAATTTAATTCAATGTTGAACTTAAAAAATCCAGATATAATAGTATTTGAAAGAACAACTAAATTAAAAGGTTAATAGTTGAAGATACAAATAGTTGACATTGATATATGAGCCGCGTCACGAAAAAACCAACATAATGGGTTTGCGACCAGCATAGATCCAGACCAGCCTGTGCATCCGCACAGTCTGATCAGGATCCATGCTGTTCGCTTACAGACCCTATAACAAGTAAAGAAACTGATAGCAAACAGCATGGATCATAATCAGACTGCGCGGATGCGCGGGCTGGTCTGGATCCATGCTGGTCGCAAATCCATTATGTTGGTTTTGTCATGACGCGGCTCATATATTCTTTTTTAAAGGTTATCGTATCTGACAATGGCGAATACAAATCAAAGATATGTTACTCTCACATAGACCCACATATGAGATCAGCTGACGGCGTGTAAGTGTACACTTTTATCTTAAAGATCCTGTTTATTGTGATTGAGGTTGTATACCACAGTTATGTGAAATTATATATATGTATATAATTATGCTTATGAAACAATGTTCAAAAATCGAAGACTATGTAAAGTATGTACTACAAATATTTGTATATATTATATGCAATCATTAAAATATATGCATTCATTTCTTATTGAAAAATTTGACTTAGACTTTATAAAAAATAATTTTTATTACCTCCCTTTATTTACATGAAATGTTAAATTCGGCTATATCTTTATAAATGATGCTTTTTGGAACTTACAAAATTGATAAATCTTAATTTGAGCATCATATTTACCATATAAATCTTTAAAGATACCTGTATCCGTTTCTATGGTAGAACATTTCTCTGCCATCATTAAACACTCGGACAGATATCAAGTTTATTGTCTAATCTAATTTAATATATTCTAGTTTGATCTGTCATTTAAATAAATAACACTCTGTTTCTTTGTTCGTTTATTTGTTGTATTTTTTTGTATTTTTTAATCATACTTAATAATGATACTTTGGTATAAAAGTAACCAAAATCGTTTCGCGAGTGTATAATCAAAGCTATTGACGAACAAAACCATATTTGAAAATGATTATTCTGATGCCACAGATATTATGAGCAACAAACAAAGAACGGTCAGCCTTTTCCTGGTGTGTTCATGTTATATCATAACACGAAATATGGAATCGAGGTATGTCTTATAAGGCATGGCAATATTTACAGTAAATATTCAAATGTTAAATATTCAAATGCTATAATTTATATGAATATTCATGTCTTCTATCTTCAATGTAAGTGATTGGCATGAATGAATTTCAGCAAATTACGGAGAATAAGATTTACAATGTAAATTGTGAAATTGAATGGTCATAAATGAGATAAACTCATTAACAATATGCAATGTAATTTTCTTTTTTATAAATTTATAAACATTAACTTTATGCATGTTATATTGATAGTGTAATTGTTGATTTTAGAAAGAGTTGTATCATAGAATGCCTGTTTGTTTTACAATTTGTATGTAGACGTAAAAGATAAAGTGTTTCGATGAAAAGAAATAGTCTGCTTTTTTCAGAAGTTTTAAGCATGATTTAAAGCATGTGCAAGTGACCCTTAATAAGAAAATATATAACGAAATATACAAACGTACTTCTTTAAAATGGTGTTTTGGAATATTCAATGTTTTTTGTAAACTACACGCAACACATAAGCTTTTTACAAATCAAGCTTGTATTTTTAGGTTCAAGAAAAAACTAAGATATGTAATAAAAGGGCGACGTGTGCCTGTGGTGTTGCTATTCGAGCCGGTAAAGATGTTTTCATGATTAATAGGTGTGGCAGTATAAACTACATTGGTTTTACAAAATGCGAAGACGGTGGAATTTTACAAGTTGTAAGGATAAATGATTACACATACGATGTAAGTGTTATTTTAAGCTTTTGCAATTAGTGAAGAAATTCAATAAAATAACGATCATGATTTTTTCTAAAAATTAGAAATGATGAAATATATTTTTAAATTTTGAAAACGGTGTCTGATATTATCCTATTATTCATGAAAGTATAAAAAATAAAGAAAATTAAATTTAAAAGAAAAAAACAATCGCAAAAAACACCCCCGCCTAAGAACAAAAAATTTCCCTTCATATCTCCTATTGTTGTTAAAAATTTCGAAAAGTCCCAAAAAGGAAAAAAATTTTTTTTTAAATCCATTTTTCTTTTGAATCTACTTAAAAACTGCAAACACCAAACTGTTTTGTTGTCATTTTTTAATATTCATGTGCTGTTGCTTTTGTTCTAGTATTATTCTTTATTGTATCAATTGTTATTGTTTTTGCATGTATTGACTTTATTTGCATTCCACATGTGTATTTTGAATGCACTAATTGAACTTTTTTTTACAATTTAAGGTGTTTACCCCAATAGGTACTAAAATAACAATTAGGCTATACAGCGCATACGATACTTCAATGAATATAGACATAACAATGGCACCGAAAGACTTGTTTAACATTGAGGGACTATGTGGCCAGTTTGACAATAATCCAGCCAACGATTTTCGACATAGAGACGGAACTATTTCAGAAAACAATGGAGCTAATCGAAACAGCAATTTTGCAGACTTCACAGAAAGCTGGAGGTAATAATATTACAATAAAAGTATCTCTTTGATCTATTAACAGGCAATCCAAATGAATAAAAACAAAATACTGTTTGTGGTGGACTTTTATCCTTTGAATATAAGACTAAAAGCTCTTTCTTGTTTTGTCCTTGCCACACATATATCTAAGATCACTTTATATTATTGAAATAAATATCAGCATACCATAATTATACTTCATTTATTAACACTTTGAGATTTAATCAAATTTTCACATTTGCTATAATATAAGATTTTATTCACAGATAAATGCTTGTATTACGCTCCAAATAGAACATTTTTTTTATTTTCAACAAATCTGTTTCACCAATGAAAGAGGTTACTGAAGTCAATATAACAAGTTGAACCGAACCTTTATATAGTAAATGTTTAAGAGCATGAGAAACTCGAGAATTCCATGAAACATGAAATAAACATGAATTTGTAATAACATAAGAACTGAAGAGGAGTAAGAAATTAGGACTGTGGAGTTTCAATGTTATACAATTAAATAAAACTTACATAAGAGCTAACAAAAACAAAAGAAATAAAGATCGTAACTTCACGACACTGTTGTCTGCGTAATCTTTGATACGCCTTTTTACTATTTTCTATCATGCAAGTCTGTTATCTATGGCATGCCGTTAGGGCCATTGTCTATGAATGTGTTGATCTGAAACGCGATAGTCGATAGTATGATGGTGAAAACGCGAAATCACGAAACTACGATGGTGAAAACGCGAACGCACGATGATGAAAACGCGAAAGTACGATAATGAAAACGCGACAGTACGATACTACGATGATGAAAGTGCGATAAACTATCGTGTGTTCACCATCATACTGTCGCATTTTCACCATCGTAGTTTCGTGATATCGCGTTTTCATCATCGTACTGTCGTGTTTTATCATCGTACTGTCGCGTTTTCATCATCGTACTATCGCGTTTTCACCATCGTACTATCGCGTTTTTCATCATCGTCTTGTCGTGTTTTCATCATCGTACTATCGCGTTTTCACCATCGTACTGTCGTGATTTCATCATCGTACTATCGCGTTTTCATCATCGTACTATCGCATTTTCACCATCGTAGTTTCGTGATTTCGTGTTTTCACCATCGTACTATCGACTTTCGCGTTTCAGATTAGCACATTCATAGGCGATGGCCCTAACGGCATTCCGGAATGCCGTTAGGGCCATCGCCTATGAATGGTTTGATCTGAAACGCGACAGTCGATAGTACGATAGTGAAAACACGACAGTACGATGATGAAGGCGCGAAATCACGAAACTACGATAGTTTATCGCGTTTTCATCATCGTAGTATCGTACTGTCACGATTTCATCATCGTACTATCGTGTTTTCACCATCGTGCTTTCGCGTTTTCACCATCGTAGTTTCGTGATTTCGCGTTTTCACCATCGTACTATCGACCATCGCGTTTTAGATCAACAGATTCATAGGCGATGGTTCTAACGGCATTCCGTAGTTATCACCAGATACTTGTAATATTACCAAGCCTTGATTTGTTTTATTCGTGAAACTTGTACCGAGGTATTGTCATGAAGTGGCCAGATTCATATTGTCGAAGCTTTCTCCTTTAATTGTTTCTAACGTAATAATGGCCCTTTGTTTTTTACACAGATGTAATATACGGAGAAAGAGGAGAAATATTCTTCTGTAAAACTTCTACGTTTCTCAAGGGATTTCACAGCTCTGAACTAAGAAATTCAAATAGTATAATTCATGCGCTTGATCGTCTGTCCGTCTGTCATATTTCCTTTGAATGTGTTAATAGTTAATGTTTCGTAAGGTCTCTTCGGCCCATCATCAAGCATTTGCTATAAAATACGGACCCCGGACATGCCAATAGTCAGATCCCATAATTTCCAGTCGAAAGTAGTTCACTGTATAGCGTCATTAAGCCGATTAAAGTATAATAACCTGTTACATAATGTAGCTACATCCTTATTACATACGAGTATAGTCGGCAAAGAGAGAAAATTCTTAGAATAAAGAAGAAATTATTATATACTATGAATTATGACTGTCAGATAAAATTTCACATGAAACCATCAGTTCTTACCTCGAACCTTTCAACTCCCTACATTTCCTTTTTGGTGATAACCAAAGTTTTACAAGCCAATTGTCAATTATTTGATTTAGCATACTGTAGTGTTTGGAGATTTTGCGATTTAATGTATTCGATGGAAATTATAACACGTCATTGCTGTTTTTTAAATAGATAAATAAATAAAATATATAAATAAATATATAAATAAATTAATAGATATATGTACGTATCACGGTATCAGAAATATATTTCTATGCACAAGACCTCTAGTTTTCTAAAGGCATAATACTTTAATTTTTTGCGTTTTAAAATGGTTGTGTGACAACTCTTGTTACTTTATTTTTTTTTTCTCTTTCAGTTTGACTTTGGATGAAACAAAGCCGCTCAACTTATTTCTTACAGGACATAGGGATTTAACCAGTTGGGGTGATTTAAATGGTATGTTTTGTGTATGTAACAGCTCTACGTCAGTAGCAGAGGCAGCTTGCTATCCCACCCAATATTTGAATTGTACAATGAGCAGATCAATAACTGGTACAAAATGTCACGTACCAAACAGGAGGAAAAGAAGTGCTAATGACAAACATGACAAAGAAATAGAAAGATTACTTCAGTTAATGTCTTCAACAGAAGAAAATACAGCTGAACTTGAAACTAGGATCAAGGTAAGTTTGAAAATGTTGCATTTCTAAAGCTAACATATTCACAACATGGTATTGTATTCATAGCTACATTCTATAATAAAACCAATTTATGATATAAAAGAAATTAGATAAATCGTTTACATTATGTCTTATATTATAGTTTCTTTCTTCTTCATTTCTTTCTTTCATTCATTCATTCTTTTATTGTGCAGTTAAAAAGATTTACTAATATCATCCAGATATGTTACTCGTTAAGTTCGGTTTGCACTAAGTATGTTCAAATTGTTTCTTTCGTGTAACACTTTTTGCTGTAAAATTGATTTTACTGCTTTTGTATCTCATAATCATGCCATCTTAATGGATTACAATTTTGATCAGCGTCAAGATATCAATATAATTACGGATACAGAAGCTCAAAAACTGTGTGCAGACAAAATTTCCGGTAGTCTAGCTGTGCAAGGATATTCAGAAGTTATTGGCAATGAAGATCCAGATGAAGTTATAAGACAATGTACATTTGATGTAATGGTAAGGAACATCTTTAATTAATCCTAATACGAATTACTGTAGAGGATCGGAATAAAATCTGTTATAAACGTCATTAAACTGTATTTGCAAAAAGTAACGATAATATACAATCACATATTTATAAGTGATTTTAAAATATGAACTTATTAGTTTTTTTTTCTTTATGACTTTTAGTGATTTATTTGTTTAATCATGAAGAAAAATATTCATACACAAAACATTAAAGTTGCCATAATCATAAAACATTAAGTTAGCCCCCTATGTAACGTAAAATATAAATGAACAAAATCCAACAAAAAAGCCTAAAAAATATATTATCCATATATATATATATATATATAATATATATATATATATATGTTTACATTTTACAGATTTGAATGTCATTCTTTTTCAGGTCGGAAACGATACGTCGTGGGCTCTAGCGCATGTAGAATCTGTAAATAATATTGTAAAGAACATAATAGAAAGGGAACCTTCATATGTTGAAAATAACTCTGAAAAGGTTGTTACATTCTTTAGAAATACATGCCCAGGAAACTGTAGCAACAACGGTGATTGTACAGATACAAGTAAGTGATTTATTTATATTTATAAAATACTTATGTGAAACTGTTCTTTAATTATGTCTTGTTTTATTGAACTGTTCTTTAATTATGTCTTGTTTTCAATAAAACAATCAAACTAAACATCTTGTCATATTTAAAGTAATAAAATCTCAAGTTGGTGATAGAGTGATAGAAATTACTGGCAAATAATGGTTGTCATGAACTAATTTATATAAAACATCTTTACGTAATGAAGGAAATTTCAAAAATAGGTTAGCACTTATCTCCAAAGAATGAGGTATCTGAAACTACTCATAACGGCTGTATCTAAGTTGTGTTTGAATGTTCGCTTCTTAAGTTGATCTTAGAGGTATAATTTACAGGCGAGTGTGATTGCTTTGAATTTTTCCATGGACCGGAATGTGACATAGATGAAAGAGATCCTTTGATAATTGACGACATAGAAGGTGGCGGAGAATGTGATCTAGGTGATGGCGAAGAATGTAAATGTTTCCATGTCAGATCTTCAAATATTCTTGAAGGTTTTAAATGCCAAATCAAGGCGATCAAGGTATATATATATATTGCAGTTACATTTTCTTGTGCTGTCATGAAATTGAAGAATTAAACATTGCAGACGTGAGAGGCGATGTTTTTATTTCTCCTTTTTTTCCCCAAATTTTATCTCTAAATTTTGTTTCAATGGTCTTGTGGATTGCCGGTGTTTGCTGAACTGATAAAAAATTTAAAGAATTTCGCTTGATTTAAAACGGTATTTAACTTAGTGTTATGCAAGTAAAATTGACGTCCTTCATCAGGCTGAATCAAACTGAGCTTGCGACATTTTCTATTTGATTGTTTTGAGATTATTTTTGTCTCAATTGTACGAAAAATAATACTGTTTCATCAATACCCTCAATGTAAAACTTGTAACATTAGCTACTGTGTATGTTTGATAGTTTGTCACGGGTAACTTCAAATTCATAAATCAATGAACTACTTTTTTCCTTGAAAATGATAAGGGCATGTTATGTTTTGAAATAGATTTCAGTCACTGGTGAAAGGGAGATGGAATACACAAAGTCATTTACTGGTGGATATGAGGATATATTTACTGGGGTGTGCTGTGTTCAAGACAACATAATTGATACGGAAAGTTTATTTGTTACGCAATACGATTTTTCTATCAGCAATAATGGTTTAACGTTCGTTAACTATAAGAGTGTTTACGTGCTCGACTCAACTTGCCAAGAAGGGGAGAATACTTCTTTCGACAACGCTTCATTCAGCTTGAAGGTAAGATAAAAACAAAAAAGTTGCGACTCTAAACTATTCTGAAATTTAAACTTATCCACGAATAGAATTTGTGTATAGAAACGTTTTTTTTATCTTTATGTCAATGTTTTTTTCTTGGAATTGAATCTGACTTTTTGCTCAAAATGATTTTCAAATTCCTTTTATGAATCTGTGCCTGCACTTTTATAAAACCATTGACTATGCAGCCGGGTGCCTGTGCTAGTGAACGTGATTGCTAAAATTCTAGTGACAAAATGTGTTTTCTAATGCATAATGTCTTGGGTTTTATAAAATATCTGTTATATAAATACTTGTTAAGAATATAAGAATCTTACACTGGCTGTCGGTAAAGGCCGAAATATCTAGCTTGAGGGTTACTGTTTACGGTTGTAATGTACATTATTCATGTGTATTAAATAATGGACACATTTTATTTAAAAACTTTTCAGGAATCAACCATATAATAATAGAACCAATATAATTTTACTGTTGATAAATTTTATAAAATATTTCATAAAATATAGATTTATACCCTTTAAATTCTATACAAAATTAGAAAACATGTTTTTCTAAAGGTCACTTGACTTGAAAAAATTGTTTTTATCTTGTTTCATATGTATCAAATAATCAACTTTAGCACACAATAAATATATGTGTGACACCATATATGTTTGAGAACAAACTAATTCCATTTAAGACTGGATTCTGTTTCATCAATGGATCTTGTACAGCGGAAAAAGAGATGGCTCCTGTTGGTTGTTTGGCATGTCAGTCTATTAAGGATAAATATAACTGGACAGGTACGTTCTTCATAGTAGTTATGGTTTAGTGTTCTTATATTTTAGGCACATGCCTAGATAGCGAACTGTTACATTTACGCATTTGGGGCGTCCGTGGCCGAGTGGTTAAGGTCGTTGACTTCAAACCACTTGCCCCTCACCGCTGTGGGTTTAAATCCCGACAGGGACTTTAGATTCTTTCATGTGAGGAAGCTATCCAGCTAGCTTATGGAACTTCGATTGTTCTACTCAGGTGCCCGTTCGTGCCTGAAATAATGCACGGAAGGGCACCTGAGGTTTTCCTCCACCAGTAAAGCTGGAACGTCGCGATATGACCTATACTGTGTCGATGTGACGTAAAGCCCAAAACAAAACAAAAACATTTACGCATTTTGATTATAGAATTATGCTCCTGACGCTGCTAGCGTAACTTGCATTCACCCTGCCGTACAATCAAAGTGCTTCCGGTTGTCATATTGCTGTGTTATCAATCTTTAATCAATTTCTTTGTACCATTTTAGCTTTCTCATAATCGTTACAGTACCTTTATCTTTTTATTTCTTTTCACAATTGTCTCCCTGTTTGCCACCTTTAATATATATTGTAATTGACAAGTGAACGATTTATGGGCTCTTAGGGATAACTTTCCTCAAGTTGAATATCATTTAATATTTTCATAGTAATCAACACGATATTTATCTTAAATAATAATAGATTAACATGATGATTTTCCCTACTAATATGCATTTCTGACAATTGTTTACCGACGCCTTAATGTCCAATGTACATATATTTTTTCAGATTATAACCCATGCCAGAATGGGGGTTATTGTACTGACGAAACTAACGGCTATTCTTGCGTTTGCGTTGATGGATATGGCGGGAAGAATTGTGAAATCGGTATCTTTTACATTTTTTCAAAAGACTAAATGCAAAGCAATTAATCAATTAAATAAGTGAAAATATCAAAACTTCTGTCCCTTTGATAAGCTAGTGTGTTTTTAATTTTTTTAGTTGGCGTAATGTATTTCCAATGAATACTCGTAAAGAAAGTATTGATCTGAATATAAAACATATTATTTTTAATTTGAAACTATATCTTAAATTGTATGACCAAAAGTGAAAGTGTTCATTGATAATCATCACAAGATTAAACAAACGTAAGTATTAATTGCGTATGTATGTTATAGGAAGGCTTATGAAGTATCTAGTCCGTGGAATATACCCCATCATGTTTCTGAGCTTGATCATTTATAATTAAAAATTCGGTACATTAATTTTATTTCATATTATCTATTAACCACTTATGTTCAAATATAGATATAGATGAATGTTCTTCCGACCCATGCACAAACGGTGGCACCTGTAAGGATCTTGTCAATGGTTATGAATGTACATGCATTGCCGGATATGACGGAACAACATGTGATAATAGTAAGAAATACTGTCAGTCATTTTAAGAAACTAATTTATATATACTTAATTTCAATTGATCGTTTGAAGTTTTGCGGAAATCGATGATTACCTGTAATATTATTATTAAAGATGATAAAAGATATGAACGCCTTTGATTATACCTTGAAGAAGTGATTGTTCACTAAATTGTAAAGAATATTATTATGTTTACTTAAAGTGACATTAAGCCCATCTTAGTGTTTATAATTAGTGTACTAGTAAAAGTTAAAATAACTTTACATTCTTACTTCACATGAACGATATATAACTTACGTGGCCGTATAAAAGCTCTGAAAATATCCATCGCTATTAACCTGTAACGATCAATCTATAATAAGACTTGGGCAGTCTTTTTATATTTAAGCCAGATTTGTATTTTATCCTAGACATTTTCCAATATGAATTGTTGGTCAATAACCATTACACCAGTCACATTTTAAAAAATATATATAGTCAATTCTGCCCAACTTGACAAAGAAAAAATTTGCATACTGTTACTTTAAAAAAATGTAAATAGTGTCAAAAAAATACACTTTTACTATAAGGTTCTACATAATTTTAAGAAAAATTGTTTTTACAGATATCGATGAATGTTCGAACGACCCATGTAAAAATGGAGGTACATGTACGGATCTTGTTAATGGATATGAATGTGAATGTGTGCCGGGATATGACACAGATGACACGTGTCATAATGGTGAGAATTTGAGCCGTGTCACGACAAAATCAACATAGTGAATTTGCGACTAGCATGGATCCAGACCAGCCTGCGCATGCGCAGTTTGATCAAGATCCATGCTGTTCGCTATCAGTTTCTCTACTTGTAATAGAGTTGGTAAGCGAACAGCATGGAGGCGCAAGCTGGTCTGGATCCATGCTGGTCGCAAACCCATTATGTTGGTTTTGTCGTGTCACGGTTCATTTATTTCTATCCCATTATTAGAATCAGAATAAGAAGAAATATCCGTATTCGATTAAATTGGCGTATACAATTAAATATCTGTTCCCGTTTCATTCATTGAATTCAAATATCATCAGATTTTGTAATCTTCGTTTGTAGATTTATTTTACTTTTATGTATTTGATTATATATGTGCTGTTGAATACGACGGCGAAAGCTGCGATAATGGTAAGAATATAGTATGAGTAAATGCTGAGCAAGTTTAAAGAAAAAAAAATTGCATTACACCAATTCACAAATCAATAATCAAAAACATTAATTTCGTTTGTCCTTTCTTTGTAGTGACGAAAATGTGTACTTGACGAAATGTTTTGGTGTATACTTAATTTATTTTAGTTCGATTGTGTAGGAAGATATTGGTTTATTAACACACTTTCGAATCCGTTTACTGATATAAGCACTTTAATCAATTTCGTTTACATAATTTCATTACTTCGCTAGAATATTTTTACGTTCACACAACATAATCATCTCGTGCTTCGATTCGTTGATGTAAATAAGAAGGGCTCATTCGGGTTCTATGCCGCCGTACATAAATTCAAACTTAGATTTCGGTATGAAATATACGCAATAAAATAACCATGTATTTATAAAAAAGGTTACAAATGCACTTTTTCTCGAAACACGTGAATTTACTCAAGCCGGTGCTTGTGCCTTGAAGGGAAACCTGATATCTTACTCCGCCAGTAAACTGAAAAGTTGAATATGAGTCTGGCATGGGTCAGAATTTTCCTCGTTCTTCATTTTAGAGTTAATTTGTGTAGTTTCATTACGATGAATTTTGTGTGAAAGTGTGAAACTGTTTAAGCTGGCACTGAATGCGTATGAGATTTTTAAATTACAGAAGAAAAACCACATATCTCTAAGCACGTTTCAAATTTTCCTTACCCTATTTCTTAAGACTGGAATATAGTGATATAGCGATTAAGAAAGACAGTCTTATTATGCCCCCATTTCGAAGAAAAGGGGGTATATTGCTTTGCACTTGTCGGTCCGTCGGTCCGTCGGTCTGTCGGTCCGTCGGTCCGTAGACCAAATGGTTTCCGAGTGATAACTAAAGAACCCTTAGGCCTAGGAACTTCAAACTTGGTATGGTGATTGGTCATGACCAGTAGATGACCCCTATTGATTTTGGGGTCAAGGGGTCAAAGGTCAAGGTCACATTGACCTTGAAAGCAAAAACGGTTTCCGATCAATAACTAAAGAACGTTAAGGCCTATGAACTTCAAACTTGAGATGGTGATTGGTCATGACCAGTAGATGCCCCCTATTGATTTTGGGATCAAGGGGTCAAAGGTCAAGGTCACATTGACCTTGTAAGCAAAAACGGTTTCCGATCAATAACTAAAGAACCTTAAGGCCTAGGAACTTCAAAACTTGGTATGGTGATTTGGTCATGATCAGTAGATGACCCTATTGATTTTGGGGTCAAGGGGTCAAAGGTCAAGGTCACATTGACCTTGTAAGCAAAAACGGTTTCCGATCAATAACTAAAGAACCTTAAGGCCTTTGAACTTCAAACTTGGTATGGTGATTGGTCATGATCAGTAGATGACCCCTATTGATTTTGGGGTCAAGGGTCAAAGGTCAAGGTCACATTGACCTTGTAAGCAAAAACGGTTTCCAATCAATAACTAAAGAACCTTAAGGCCTATGAACTTCAAACTTGGTATGGTGATTGGTCATGATCAGTAGATGACCCCTATTGATTTTGGGGTCAAGGGTCAAAGGTCAAGGTCACATTGACCTTGTAGGTAAAAACGGTTTCCGATCAATAATGAAAGAACCCTTAGGCCTAGGGACTTCAAACTTTAGATGGTGATTGGTCATGACCAGTAGATGACCCCTATTGATTTTGGGGTCAAGGGGTCAAAGGTCAAGGTCACATTGACCTTGTAAGTAAAAACGGTTTCTGATCAATAACTCAAGAACGCTTAGGCCTAGGAACTTCAAACTTGGTATGGTGATTTGTCATGACCAGCAGATTACTCCTATTGATTTTGGGATCAAGGGATCAAAGGTCAAGGTCACAATGACCTTGTAAGTAAAAACGGTTTCTGATCAATAACTAAAGAACGCTTCGGCCTAGGAACTTCAAACTTGGCATGGTGATTGTTCATGACCAGCAGATGACCCCTATTGATTTTGGGGTCAAAGGTCAAAGGTCACATTGACCTTGTATGTTAAAACGGTTTCCGATCAATAATAAGAGAACCCTTAGGCCTTTGGAACTTCAAACTTGGCATGGTGATTGGTCAAGATCAGCAGATGACCCCTATTGATTTTGGGGTCAAGGGGTCAAAGGTCAAGGTCACATTGACCTTGTAGGTAAAAACGGTTTCTGATCAATTTACTAAAAACGCCTAGGCCTAGGAACTTCAAACTTTGTATGATGATTGGTTGTGACCAGCAGATGACCCCTATTGAGTTTTGGGTCAAGGGGTCAAAAGTCAAGGTCATGACCAGTAGATACTTTATAACCCTTATTAATTGTTTGATCACTGGGTCAGAAGTCATGCATAATAACCTTATCACATGACTAATTGGCTGCTGATAGGGGGCATACATGTTTTACAAACATATCTTGTTTTCCTTTACCTTTAATATTGCTCCATAGAATTAAACAAATGCGCTCCTGGTCCTATCAGGAACTGTGGTACCTGAATGTAATTATGTTGACAAATTGTGACAATAGATGTTTTGATTCTTTTAGATAGGGGATGATAAAACGTATTTCAAAAGGGATAAATTAATATTATTTGGAAAGTATAAAAATTTAAATTAATTATTTTTGTATGGATTTACCCTTTTAACAGATCAAACCATACATAAAAAAGTTTTTTCAAAAATTTAAAAATTTTTTTTATTTTTTTTGCCCACCTGATATATAGTAATTAAACTGTCCGCCTGTCCGTCTGAGATTAACCTAAACCGGCAATTTACATTTTCTTAATTTTACCTAATTCATTTATCTAATGATATCTTCTATTACTTTCACTGCTCCTCTTATGATTTTAGAGTTAGGAGTCACTAGGGTCAAGGTTAATGTCACTCGTGTTAAAAGTTAAATTTTGCTCATGCTGCTTTTTTTAAATTGATGTGTTTCTTTTTAAATACTGACATGTCTAGTGAGGTCCTCCTCTTTTGGGTTTAGTTAGGGGTTACTTTATTTGTAGAGCCTTCATTTTTGTCTAACTAAGCTGATATAAAACGAATGTTTCTTACAATGTAATTTAGATGTAAATGAACGCGCGAGCAACCGTGCAAAAATGATGCCAGTTGACACAATGGATAAAATGAGTACTCGTGCACGGATGGTTTGCATGAATATATAAGTGACCAAAGTTTGAATCAATTATCATCTTATGTAGTAATAAAAATATGATAAAGTTTTCTGTAAAGATGGTGATGACTTTCATACATTTTAATGGACGTTTATTTGAAAAATATGCAGTAAAACAGAACACAATATTCGTTATGCGTGTCTATCACGAGTATTTTTCTTACACAAATGTAAAAACTTGACAACTTGACATTTAGAAGCATGAATGTTGTACACACGTGAAATTCCTGAATGTTGAACACCGTATGTTCTATAATGACTTTTTGTGTGTAAAACAGTCCGGACACACCCCTCCCACCACAAATTAAAACACACACCCGCACGCACACACACAACAGCAACAACAACAAACTTAATTAAATCTTTCATATAAATTTTTAGCACAGGTACAATATCGCTGCAATCCAGATGACAGTATTAATGTGTTCAATCTACCAGAAGACAGTTACCTATTTGCCATGCAAGTTGTCACGGACGGAAATGACATACCGTGTACGGTGCACGAGGAAAATGCGACAACTGTGACATTGACCGGGTGCTCGAAGGTATAAGAATGTCAAGTTTTGTATATTTAATCTGACATTGTTTAAATAGATGAAATGTCTTTCATGTGTCGATGAGAAAGTTAGTTCAAATACAAGAAAAATAACAGCAACAAAAACTGCAACTGCAATTTAATTGTCGGTAATTTTCGTTTAATGTATACCATTAACACATTTATTTAGTTGTCGTTTTTTCTTTAATTGCATAAAACACTTGATGAGTTTCATTTGAAACAATTATTATACCTCCATACACAAAGAGAATTCGTTATGTACTTTCCGCAGATTTAGTGTCCAATTTTATTTGTCATCCAATGAAAACGCTATATTTCTTCAAAATAATGAGTGTTAATTTTCATAGAAGAACAAAAGTCGATACTATATCAAACTCTGTTCATAGTCACCTTCCATTTTTCATAGTGCTTCATCGAACTTTCTAATTTCTGTAGAACAGCACGGATGAACACTAACATATTAATAGTGCACATGCCATTTCATCTTCCACTTTATTGAAAATATTTTAGGCACTGTTGACAATAGTTAATGAGAATACAATGATATATTGTCACAGGATAGAGACATTATTATAACTTATGGGTCACACCGTGAACTAGCTACGCATAAACTACATAGTGGCAAATCTGTTGTAATAAAATTCGTCTGTCTAGAGATTGCCGAGGAAGGAGTTATTCATACAGTCAACAGCTCTTATTCAGCACAGTAAGACTTCTCTTAGATACAGCTTTTAAATTATGTCCCACCCCCTTCAAAGAAGCGGGTGGAATATTGCTTTGCATTTGTCTGTCGGTATGTACACCAAAGGTTTCCGATCAAAACTAAAGAACTCTTAGATATAGGAACTTACATTTGGTGTGGTGATTCTGCATGACCAGCAGGTGGCCCTTCTTGATTTTGGGGTCAAAGCTCAAGGTCACATTGTATGTAATAACGGTTTCCGATCAATTACTCAATAATGCTTAGACGTAGAAACTTCAAACTGGGTATGATGATTGTACATCATGTGATTAAAGGTCAAGTTAATTCAGTTTTAGGTCAGAGACTGGCCATTATTTTGTTTCCATAACTGAACACTTGGAACCATTTACCCATTTATAGTATGTTTCTATAAGAAAATTACAAAAAGTATGAGTCAATGGCTCGAAAGGGGGCATATGTGTTGTTCGACATTTCTTGTTTAAGCTTAAGTTCTTTGTCTTCTATACACATGGTAAAGATACATTTCATTTAATTCGTGCCATAATTATTTTTGTGCCCCAACGTTAGTGGCGGGCATTTAGATTTACCCTTGTCCGACCGTCCGTCCGCCTGTCCGTCCGTTCACTATTGTGTCGCACGTAACTCGAAAAGTATTTGACCTAGAGTCATGAAACTTTACAGGAATGTTGATCAGCATGTGTATTTGTGCACCTGGGTATTTTCGTCTGGATATTTTTAGTATTTTCAGAGTTATTGCCCTTGACTTAGTAAAATTTTGCAATTTTCAACTTGTGCAGCATGAAACTCAAAAAGTATTTGACCTAGAGTCATGAAACTTTACAGGAATGTTGATCAGCATGTGTATTTGTGCACCTAAGTATTTTCGTCTGGATATTTTTAGTAATTTCAGAGTTATTACCATAGACTTAGTTAATATGCAATTTTCAACTTGTGTCGCATGCAACTCAAAAAGTGTTTGACCCAGAGTCATGAAACTTTACAGAAATGTTGATCAGCATGTGTAGTTGTGCACCTGGGAATTTTTGTGTGGATATTTTTTGTATTTTCAGAGTTATTGCCCTTGATTTAGTAAAATTTTGCAATTTTCAACTTGTCTCGCATGTGACTCAAAAAGTATTTGACATAGAGTCATGAGTCATGAAACTTTACAGGAATATTGATCAGCATGTGTAGTTGTGCACCTGGGTATTTTCGGCTGGATATGTTTAGAATTTTCAGAGTTATTGCCCTTGACTTAGTAAAATTTTGCAATTTTCAACATGTGTCGCACGTAACTCAAAAATTATTTGACATAGAGTCATGTAACATGTGCAGGAATATTGATCAGCATGTGCAGTTGTGCACCAGGTATTTTTGTCTGGATTTATTTAGTTTTTTAGAGTTATTGCCCTTCACTTAGAACATTTTTGCAATTTTCAACTTGTGTCGCAAGTTACTCAAAAAGGATTTGACACTTTCATTAAACCTTACGGGCAGGTTGCTCAGCATATTTAGATTTGCACCTGGGGTTTCGCTTGTGGATTTATCCAGTATTTGTAGAGTTATTTCCCTTGACATAGTAAAAAGATTGACAGAACAGTGACGCGGTGGGGGCACCCGTGTCCTATGGACACATTTCTAGTTTTATTTTATTGTGTTCATTATTACCCAAGTCTTCACAAATTAAAATACCATACCAGTATGCGGGAGCTTCAATTTAATGTAATAAAAATTGGCCATGAAATGACATTGACCTGCAAATTTAATTGATGATCTTGAAAGTTTGTCATTGCGTTTTATCTACTGTCAGATTTGAGACCAGATAATTTATGACTTATGACCACATGTAGCTGTTTATAGTTAAATATATACATAATATAACACATCACTAGAATTAATGAATTTGTAATTTTATGCTGCTATTCTGTTCGCCGGATTCTTAATCATGTGCGCTTTTTATCTTAACATGTATTTCACTAACGGGTGTACTATTAGAGTTGACTTAAACCAGTTAACAAATTTTGTAACCGTTTCTGATGACAACACCCTATACATATTTTAATTATTTACTCAACCAGGATGTCTATAGACGAACAAATCAGTGTTGACCCATTATACAGTGTGAAATCATCACTTAGTGAGACTTCAACTACTGTTGGAAGTGAAATAATTTGGACAATACTCTTTCCAGGTAAACCAAATAGAATATGATATTGTGATACAAAATGTAGACTTAGTGTAAGCAAATCTAATACGAGTGGAAAAGTTTTGATATATGATGCTCTGCACTTGTTCGTCCGCCCTTCCGTCCGTCAGAAACTTGAAAACGTTGTAGCAATTTACATTGCTCTTCTTTCAGTAAAATATATTCATTAAAATTCTATAAAGTTTTAACGGAATAGGTCTGATTTGGATAAAACAATGAATGAACCTTGTATGTGGAAGCTCATCGTCGGATACCCACGATTGATAAACATGTCACATAACATGCAATGAACCGTGGTTAAAATGAATCGATTTGCGTCGATATACAGCAACAGGTGCGTAAAATATCTACCAATGACATCGCGTTTAACAAATCTATATTCTTCAACAGCGGAGGTAAAAAACAATAAGAAACAAAATGGCAGCGCCCATGGTTAAAAACTGTTGTACGTGTCTTGCTAAAATCAATGGCAAAAACTATCGCCAAATCAGTTCTTCTGCAAGCAGATATCAATCAGAAAGAAAAACATCACGCTGTAAAAGTAAATTATTTATACTTTCTTGCTGGAAATCGTTTAATTTTTCGATGTTGAACTTTTCACGTCATCTATAGTTGTCGCAATATTGTCCGTAATACCGAAGGTCGTACAGAACGAGCCTTTTGATTGGTTTTAATCGCCTCATGAAATCGTGAGGCAGCCAATGAAATAGCTGCCATCTACATCTACATTGTACGTCGGCGCAATCACACTTGATTATGACGCGACGGGTGGTGCTAGGTCAAGAAAAAGAAATATACAAGAAATGATAGAAAGTAAGAAGAGGTTGGATAGTACAAAGGTAGAGATATAGACAAAAAGTATGGCCAGCTATATTTCGCCTCTTCAACCCAAACCGCTCCGGTTACGGTGGCCGCTGCCGGCACAGCCTTGGATATCACTAGTAGGTACTTGTAGCTGGGCCCCTAAGGCGACTTAGAATGTGAGGGCTGATAGCCCCTGCTTGAAGGATACCAAGTCAGGGGCCTCTGCAACGGAGGCAGGTAAGCTGTTCCATATCGTGGCTGTACGAGGGAAGAAGGAGTTCTTGTAGTACGATGTAGATGTTGATGGTAGATGGAACTTCTTGGAGTGGTCACTTCTAGTGCGGCTCGGGGCAGGGGTGAGATAATCGCTGACTGGTATGTCCACAAGGTCATTGGTGATCTTGAACATCATGGTCAGCTGGGCTTTGGTCCGTCGTGACTCTAATGTCTCCCACTCCAAGTGTTGGATCATTGAGGATACGCTGCTTGTGTTGTGGTAACGGTTCGTCACATATCTTGCAGCTCTCCTCTGGACCATCTCGAGCTTGCGTGTAAGATCCTTGGTATAAGGGTTCCAGATGGTGGAGCAATATTCAAGGCCTGGTCGCACGAGTGACATGTAGGCTGTGCTCTTGACCTGTTCATTGCTGATGCGCAGGTTGCGTCGAAGGAAGCCGAGTGTGCTGTTGCCCTTCTTTACGATCTTGTCAACATGTTGATTCCAGGAGAGGTTTCCAGACATATGGACTCCGAGGTACTTGGTTATCGAGTCTATCTCTGCCTTTGACACACCTCTAATCGACTGAATATCTGCAAAAAATCCCACGGCTGATAAATGTTAAATGGTTCGGCCATGGGTGTCCGACAATGGTGGAAGCTTTATTTTGTGTAAAGCCGAAACATGTTTATTTCATATTTTCAAAGAAACTGTGTTGCAATCACCAATATTTTCTAATATGAAACTTTTGAGCATAGTATATGTTGAATACAATAAAACGATCAAAGCACAAATTTGGGCATCCTTGGATCAAGATAGTCATACTAAAATTTGTCAACATCTATAATATTCAAAATCTATTCCGTTAGTTGAAGAGAACTATTTGGCAAAAGTGCAAATATTAGAGACATTATGAAGAGCGCATGTTTAGGCTTCCTCAGATCAATGTCTATGTCATAGTGGATCATTCAAAATATATAAGTTTATATTTAGTGTATTTATTACTATTCCTCCCTTAACTTTCTAAAAGTAATACACTTTTTAATCAAACTTTGACTTTTTATTTTTTAACAATTTCTGTTAAAATGAGATTTTAGACACTAGTAAGTCTTCCCGACCCCTCAAATAAGTGGGTTTTTTTGCTTTTATTTTGTCTGTCCGTCGGTCAGTAGACCAATTGGTATGCGATTGATAACTAAAAAACACTTAGACCTAAAATTTAAAGCTTTGTTTGATGATTTGGCATGACCAGTAGATGACCCTTATTGATTTTGGGGTCTATAGGTCAAGGGTAAGGTCAAGTTGACCTTGTAGGTTAAAACGGTTTCCAATCAATAATTAAAGAAAACTTAGGCATAGGAACTTCAAACTTGTATCAATGATTGATCATGAGAAGTTTTATAACCCCTATTGATTTAAGGGTCAAGGGGTCAAAGGTCTAGGTCACACTTTGTAGATGAAAATGGTTTCCGATCAATAACGGAACAAATCAAGTTGGCCTCGGTTGCTACCTTTACTGAACTAAAATACTTTTAGTACATTTCAAAGTCTAGCCTGGGATTCAGGCTTTGATATTTTTACTTATTTATATATCATACGTGCTATTTTATACTCGTTCGATTTCGTACTCGTTCGTGTTTTTGATAATATAAATGCCTGGGGAAACTTGCGGGGTTTCCCATGTAATAATCCTATTGATAGACTGATAAGCACGTGACCGACAAGTCACATGACTAAATTCAAATCGAGGCAAGGATGCTGAATGTTTTAAATTTGACGCCATTCACCATTATAAATTGCGTCCAGTACATATCTCTAATGCTCTCAGACTTCATCCACACGGAAATTGTCTTTTGCTAAACTATCTTGTTGATCAAATTCAGTCATCATACAATAAACTATGTAAACGAGTGTCAAAACTGTCAATTTCTTATCGAAAATGGGGTTATGAAAGCGAGGCTCTGTGACTGTTAGTTGGATGGTATCAAGATTACCCTATTTATTTCTGTATATAATTCTTCTTCTTAATTGAATGGAAATAGTTCTGTGGCCCAGTTGTCCGAATGCAACTTAAGAGCGTTAAATCAGCTATCAAGCTAGCTTGGGAAAGATGATATTAAGTGCTTATTAATTCCTGGAAAGAATGAGCCATATGAGCCAAATTTGGTTTTCTAGTTGCTCCAGTAATGCACGAATGTTATTCTATGATATAAATGACTCATTTTTAGCTCAATTTTTCGAAAAATAAGGAGTGCTTTTGTATTCACCCCTGTTTCGTTGTCGGCGTCATCATCAGCCTTTGGTTAATTTGTATGCGTGCAATTAGGTATCTCAAAAATACTGAAGAAAATGGGTTTAAAATTCACTACTTGTGATCTCTGATTATCTAACATTATGGGCATATGTCTCATTTATCTAAGTTACCTTTATACAGAGTTAAGGCCCAATTCTATAACTGTCAAACACTGATAATATTCAAGTGCGCTGTCTTGCGGACAGTTCATTCTTAGATCTTGTAAATATTATCTAAGATCTTGTTAGCTTTATTTGAGAAATTGATTTGCATGCTTTAAAACTTGTAGAATACTACAGTTTGGAAGTAAGTAGCTGTACAGCGTATCCAGGCACAGATGATTCATCCAGTGATAATGTCAATTTGATCTTTAATAGCGGGTAGGTGAATAGCCTTATTTTATTTTTTAATTATTTCATTATTTTCCAAAATCTTCATATTTTGATACATATTGATCACAACTATGTCAAATTTTGATGTTTTTTTTTCTTCATATTTTATCTTATTTTCTTTTTATGTGATTGTTTTAAAAACCTTTAGAATCTGAATGTCCTGTATTTACGGTCATTTACTTCACAAATGACATTCTTTTCCATTGTTTCGAATCCAAGAAGATGTTTACA
Organism: Ruditapes philippinarum; assembly: GCF_026571515.1. NCBI lineage: Eukaryota > Metazoa > Mollusca > Bivalvia > Venerida > Veneridae > Ruditapes > Ruditapes philippinarum. Next base: position 33,474 of record NW_026863183.1, read on the forward strand.
TATTTTGAACGAACGAATGATTTATTTTTGAACCGTATTTACTCACGAATCGTATCCAATTCAATTTATTTTTGTTTTTAAACAGCAATACAAATGATAGATTGTGAAAAGAAGAAACACTGACTACTGAATAATTGTGTTATAAATTTTATTTGTAGATGTTCTACCGTCACGGATATCATAAGTGACTTCAACAGTTATAGTAATGGAACTGCATCTGCCAAATTACAAGCCTTCAAATTTTACAACTATGACAGCGTATTTTTGACATGTAATTTGAAAGTATGTCCATCTGGAACGGCCCCAACAGCTTGTTTGGTATGAAAACAGTTGTATGTTGATGTAATTAAACCCCAATCATATAATGTCGATTTATTAATGAAATTGTGTCTACGTTCTTTAGATCCTATTGCTATTGAAGGATATGTTTGTCTAAAATAGGTTCAAATATTCAAGACAAGGCAATGCACAGAACCCATGCCACCTGTATTATGATGCTTATAAATGCTATGCTATAGGGGACCTGAGGGGATTGTTCCCCGGTGGATTTTCTTTTAACTGGTCGCAAATCAACATCAACAAAATAATTTAGCATTTTAGAATGTTCATAACTATGATTTTATTTCTAGTTCTTACGTATGTCTCACATCTTTTTAAAGATTATTTAGAAATTTCCTCTATACCATTGAAATTGTTTTCATATCTAATTATCATAATTTTAGACCACATGTAGCAGACAAAAAAGAAGCGTTCAAACGAGAGCGTTAGAACGACAAAGGTCAATGGTTCCCATGACAATAAGCAATGTGCTGTACGTAGCTGATTCTAGCGGGACCTTACAATGTAAGTGTGTCCTTTAACTGTTATTACGTAACTATTTGTGCATGAAGAAACAATGTTTTCGCAAACCATCTGCAACGCAATTACGTTTTTTATTCATTGTACAATAAAGATCTTCCTACTTAATACAAAACATCTGTAAGATACGTTATTGCAGGTTCACCTAAATCTTTAGCACGAGTAAAGTTTTATCTTTAGAAATGACATGTTAAGTAACCCTTAAAGATGCATGTTTTAAACAAATACAATAATACAGTCAGGTTGTTTTCATTTACAGGTTGTGAGAATTTTAGCAATTATACCATTAATTCTGATTGTCCATTGTTTAAGTTATGGCTCTTTGTAAATTTAATATAGGCTCTTTACTCTATGCCTGTTTAAATTCTGATTCACTAGAAACCATTCTATTATATACCTATAAATTTCCTCCCTAAAATATACACATGAAGCCGTTGGTTTTTATGTAAGCTAAGGGGAAACGGGAATCAATTTTACTGTGGGCGTGACCTCTTTTGTAAAAATGTATTCTTTCATCATTCGTGAATATTATTTCTTGACAGAGTCGAGTGGTCAATGCTGTTGAATTCGAACCACTTGCCCCTAGCCGCTTTTGGTTCAAATCCCGCCAGGAACTTTGGATTCTTTCACGTGAGGAAGCTATCTAGCTGGCTAACAGAATATCGGTGCTTCTACGAAGGTGCTCGCTCGTGCCAGATTTATAAATGCACGGAGGGGTACCTGAGGTCTTCCTCTGCCTGTAAAAATATGACCTCTACTATGTTTGGTGATACGTAAAACCCAAACAAAAAATTCTTGTCAGCTATATTTGTATTTGTAAAATAAGTAATAGAAGTATAAAATATGAATATCCTTTAGTCTTAGAATTTATAGGTATATAATAAAAAGAGCTCTTCTGTGGTAGATTTCCGACGTCATGTGTTTCGCTACTCGCAGCGTGTATAAAAATTGACCTTCGGTTTCGATATCAGTTTTCCAACGCTACTCGTACCAAAATACAAAGCCTCAGAAATCTACTACAACATCATGTTCCATATTTTGGTATTTTGATAATGAAATTTGATATTTAAATTGTGCTCATTCTCGGATATGATTGGATTCGATAAATGTGATTGTTTGGGCTAAATCTTGTATGCTTTCAGTTTCGCAAAAGATTCTTATTGTAACACATTTTATATACTATTAGTTTGATAAAATATATACATGTATATATGTAATTATATCTCTTACATGATGTCATTTTCAATTAAGGGATGTGTATAATGTGGGGATTTTTTTTTATTTTGGTTAACACCTGGACAATCGTATTGGTATCTAATTTCAGGTATCTTTGATTTCACCACGACAACCATCTTGACTTTGATAATTGTTTTTTCAAGAGATTATCTTTTGTGTCAGTGACCGAGGTGAATTTAAAACGAACGTTACCATCGTTTCATCATGCAGCGTTTGATATTCATTTAAAATGCAAATGGATCAACAGCTAATTCAATGCCTTATTAGAATTGTCAATATGTATGTGTGTATGTATGTGTATACAATGTATGTGCGTATGCATTGTATGTGTGAATGGGTGTGTGCATTGCATGTATGTATGTATGTATTTAGTAATGTATGTATGTATTTATGTATGTGTAAAATAGTGGATTTATTAAATTATAGTAGTAAAATATTGTAAAGTACTTATAATTATGTTCCCTTTCGATTTCGATATATATGTTCCCTTTTCCCTATTGGTGGTTAACAAATTCGTTCCCGCTGAATATCTAGCGAACTGTTAGACCTATTGCTTTCTTATTTCATAGGATGATCACCCTTTTTAAGTGAAGACCCTTTATTGTTTTTGGCTACGATGCCTGATTGTCAAGGTAATAGTGACCTTGAATGTGAAAACAATTGCCGCTAAATTGCTTCAAAACAGCTTCCCCCATAGCCTTCAAAAACCAGTATAATAGTCATCCAAACTAAGTAGAAAATATGATAAACAAGATCAACAAAGAAAGGCGGCGTTCAATGAACGCAACCCCCACACGATCCAGCGGCATTTAAGTAGTCGGCCTTAATTGTTTTTAGGCACCGATGCATGATGGTCCAGATTAAGGTGAAAACCATTCCCGTTCAATAATTTGACTAACGTAGACCTTTTCCGGTAGCGAACATTTAGTCACACCTTTTCCATTCATTGCTAGGTCCACTGCTCATAAACAGTATTACAAGTATTGTGCAAACCAGGTCAACCAGTGACTATGTATTATCTCGGTGTAGCAAATGGATAACAAGTTAGCCAATTTACATAAAACTGTAAACACTGGACAGATCAATTTCATCCATAGCCTTCAAACTTTTATACGATGATCACCCTCATTAAATAGAAAACCGCGTTGATGAAGGTCATTGTAAAGTGACATTGACTTTGAATACCATTTCGGCTTAAATACTTTAGAACCATATAACAAATAATCTCCATGGGATTGATTAGAAGAGGCTTCGATGCATGAATGTCAATGCCATAGTGGTGTACCTTGAATGTGAAAACCATTCCTGCTCAATAACAGGAAATAAACCCATAGTCTTCAATAATCACCTGGCTCAGTGTTCATAAAGAAAATATTTTATTTCCATTGTGTTATATTTCTAAAATTAATTATATTCTGCTAGAATTAAATGATACATATCCAAATTGTAAAATAAATGCCGATTTACAAGGAAATCAACCTATTTTCGGATTAACACAAAGAATAACAAAACAAATACAAAAATAATCGAATCAAAATAAGGATCAGTTTTAGGATCAATGTCAATATTTGGATCGACTGTAAAATGCCGGTATCTTACAAAAATAACAATAAATTTATTCTAAAGTTTCGTAAACGTGTTATTTCAAGTCCAGTTTTTTCAAATTAATATTAAATATTTTATCTGAGTATAAGTAAATATTTAATTTGATCTTGATCCTGATCCTTAAATCTTTGTGAACACGGGGCCTGCATTTAGACCACTTAATACTTGAAGGAAAAGGTCACAATGACATTTTAAAAGACATTTCCGCTCATTTACTTGATAACAAATTTACCCAATGCCTTTAAACTTTACAGAATGATCACCTGCATCGAGTACAAGATCCCTATTTTTCTTTATTTTTAAACATTAAACTGACCTTGAAAGTGAAACTTATATCCGCTCATAACTTAAAACAATTTGAACCATACTGTTGTCTTAAGTTTCATAGGATATTCATACTAATTGAGTAGAACCCCCTACTGTTCTGTGGCTTAGATTGTTAAAGTGACCGTGACCTTTGAAAACCAGTTCTGCTCATTACCTTGAGGACCATTTAACCAATGGACCTTTCCGGTTTTTACGTAGCGGAACATTTAGCCACACCTTTTCCATCCATTGCTATGTAAACAGTATCACAAACGTAAGCACGTGTTCTTCTGTGCAAACCAGGTCAACCAGTGACTATGTATTATCTCAGTCCAGCAATTGAATAATAAGTTAGCCAACATAAAACTGTAAACACTGAAAAGGTCCATAGCCTTCAAACGTTATAGGATTGTCGCCCTTAATTAGAACTGGATAAAAGAAGATAAATGTAATGTATTTCAGAATTCAAATTCTATTAGTATTAGAATAACATGTATACTAAAGATCCGTCAGATAGTAGGAATGTACTCAATTGATGGTTATTATTCTTTTGATTCTGTCATATATAAACTAAATATTGGAACCAGTGTAAGTTTATTTTCTTGTGTAATATGCACCTTTGAGCGTGAAAGCCAAATGACGAGTGCTCCGTTCGTAACATTTAATGTAATATAGTGAAACTGAAAGAAAAAATGTTTTTTCAGTGGTTGGATTCAGAAATAAACGTTGCTTCAAGATGTAAATATTTAGCTCGACTATACAAATTATATGGAGAGCTGTCCGACTCGCCCCGGCCTCGGCGTCCGCTTCCAGATTTCAGATTAAAGTTTTGGTGCAGTAAGATATTTTTCACTATAATAACTTTTTTCATTTTTATAGTATCAATTTTAAACTTCAAATATATGTTTCTTATCCTCAACTACATCTTATGTGACAGGGTTCATAACTCTAGCACCAAGTTAACAACTATAACTTCTTGTCATAAGAAGAAATTTATTTATATCATATTGATTTGTTCGTTCATAGTTTTCTTCCGAACTGCGTCCAGTATTTAATTAGTCAAGCTTTGTTACAACCAGTTTTGCAATAAAAACGAGTTTTGCAACATTAGTGTTGGAAATGTTGTTACTATAGTAGTGATAGTAGTGTTTGCTGTGGTATTTAGTGTTAGTAAAGGTAGTGTTAGATGTTGATACTGTATAATTATAGCAGTGACGGTGATAATATTGTTAGTTTACTTGTGTAAAAAGTGTTCGTGATATAGTAGCAAGTCAATTGTAAAAGAAAAACAAATATAATTCATATACTCAGTCAGGGTTTAGGCTGTATCATGTCACGCAGCTTTTTCTCGGAATTTCTTTCTTTGAATATAGTACATGCACATGTAAAACGTAAACTTCCTACAAGTATAAAGTTTTCACTTTTATCTTTCTTACGATAACAACCGTCCGGTTAGCTCAATATAGAACGTTGGACTGTGAATCGGGCTCCCCGGGTCCTATTCCCGGATAGTGCAGGTGATTCAGTATGAACTCATTTCTACTGTTATTGGCAATGTACCTGTTCTCTGTCATGTGCAAAAGTAATTAGTGAAGGCAAATAGTACTAGTCAACAGCTTGACAACCTGCCCAAGAACAATATATGGAACGCCTGGACTGTCTTATGTTAAGAATGAATGATATACCCGGTTAAATGTCTTTCTGTTGAGTCCGAGATACAAAATGCTGGGTGGAAATCCTAATGTGCTCAGTTATTGAAGTGCTATGTTGTGTGCTGACTGTATTTTATTCAGTCAAGTCAATGTATTGTCGGGTGCATAAGTCGTTATGTTCAGTTCTTAAAACAAACTGGCATGTGGTAACACAATTATGTTGAGTTAAAAAGATATGTTGTAGGGTGTGACAGTTGTTATGTTCGGTTATAATAATATGCTGTTTGGTGCTTTTCTCATCATGTTCAACCATGAAAATAAACAGTTGAGTGGTACTATCATTTTGTTTGGCTGAGGCAGTGTATTATTGGGTGATACTTTTATTATTTTCAGTTGCAATGACATGCTGTTGGGTGCTTTATTCCTTCTGTTCAGTCGTGAAGTAGAACTGTTAAATGGTACAATCATTATCTTAAATGGTACTATCATTATATTGTGTGCTGATTATATCTTCTTTAGTCAAGGCAATGTGTTGTTCGGTGCAAAGGTCGTTATGTTCAGTGGTTTTTGGGTACTATCATTATGTTAAGTTCAGATGATATACTGTTCGGTGTGTGACTCAAATAGGTTTGCCTTACTTGTATATTATGTTTCATATTTTGAAATTTCGTCTGACGTGCCCACTTGTGAGTCTTAAAAGTTACCAACACATATATTTTAAGTTTTATTTACGGTGGTCATGTGTGACTTGAACAGGCTACCCTTACCCATATTTTAAGTTTTATATACTGTGCCCATTATGACTGTAACAGTATAGTATAGTCATAAATTAACTTGATAAAATACCCATTGGGCATTAAATATGCCATACGATCTGTCATACGAATTTATAGAAATAACGTTTTTAAGCTCCCGATGGTATTTACGGAGAAGAAAATTGTTTTAGCAACTTAGTGGTCATTAGCCTCGACGTGACCTATGGAAATTAGTTGCTCCCGCCCGCAATCTTGTTTGGCGCGAAGATATCCGAATGAACCCAATATAATTGTATGACCACTCAGCGCATTGTCAAATGACTTGTGCACCGAACAGTATATCATCTGAACTGAACATAATGTCGGTATCACACAACAGTTTGTGTTTACTACTGAACATAATGACCCCTGCACCGAACAGTATATCATATGAACTGAACATAATGACGGTATCACACAACAGTTTGTGTTCACTACTGAACATAATGACTTCTGCACCGAACAGTACATCATCTGAACTGAACATAATGACGGTATCACACAACAATTTGTGTTCACTACTGAACATAATGACTTCTGCACCGAACAGTATATCATCTGAACTGAACATAATGACTTCTGCACCGAACAGTATATCATCTGAACTGAACATAATGACGGTATCACACAACAGTTTGTGTTCACTACTGAACATAATGTCCTCTGTACCGAACAGTACATCATCTGAACTGAACATAATAACTTCTGCACCGAACAGTATATCATCTGAACTGAACATAATGACGGTATCACACAACAGTTTGTGTTCACTACTGAACATAATGACTTCTGCACCGAACAGTATATCATCTGAACTGAACATAATGACGGTATCACACAACAGTTTGTGTTCACTACTGAACATAATGACCTCTGTACAGAAAAGTATATCATCTGAACTGAACATAATGATAGTATCACACAACAGTTTGTGTTCACTACTGAACATAATGACCTCTGCACCGAACAGTACATCATCTGAACTGAACATAATGATAGTACTATTCAACAGTTCTATTTCACGACTGAACAGTCTGAATAAAGCACCCAACAGCATGTCATTGCAACTGAAAATAATAAAAGTATCACCCAATAATACACTGCCTCAGCCAAACGAAATGATAGTACCACTCAACTGTTTATTTTCATGGTTGAACATGATGAGAAGAGCTATTTTAACCGAACATAACAACTGTCACACCCTACAACATATCTTTTTAACTCAACATAATTGTGTTACCACATGCCTGTTTGTTTTAAGAACTGAACATAACGACTTATGCACCCGACAATACATTGACTTGACTGAATAAAATGTAATCAGCACACAACATTACACTTCAATAACTGAGCGCATTTGGATTTCCACCCAGTATATTGGGATTTTGACCCAGCATATTGTATCTCGGACTCAACAGAATGACATTTAACCATGTATATCAGTCATTCTACACATAAGACAGTCCAGGCGTTCCATAACAATACGATGGCTGAATTGTACTTATTTATAGTAACTTAAATTACTGCCGTGATCCAGAGGGTAAACTACCACCATAACCACTATCTTGCCACAACAAGAAGTAGACTTGTAGACGAATTCTTTTTTTTTTTTTTTTTTTTTTTTTTTTTTGCTGAAGAAATGAAACAGATGCAATGCTTCAAAGGTTTGAGATTCAATACCGTACTCTAAGTATTGTAAATACAGTAAATACATAGCATAGATATGTGTATTGAAGATATGTAGTGTGTGCCAATGTTAAAACATTTTGGGTTATATCTCGGCGGTTTTTCCATCCCATAGCTTTCCCAGAAGCGGTGAATCCATCGCAGCGGCGGTGGAGTATCCGTCGAAGAAAAGTGGATAAAATATGGCCGTTTGCTGTTGTCGGTAAGTTTATGACTGAATTTTGTTTTATGTTTTAATGTTTCACTGGAAACACATAGTGAGATTGAAGCCCACATGTGTACTCTTCCAACTTATTACACGCACACGATGTAATTCTTTGCCATTTATGCAAACATTTTTGTAAAGTTTGACGAGGGGACGCCACTTTTGCCTTATTTTGATTAAAACACGTACAATTGTGTGCAAAACGACCCCTAAATTCACCGGCATAAAATCGTATGAATAATACTTACACAAAACAAGCATATTTTGGATTTTTTGAATTCATTGTCTGTTTATAACATAAATGACAAAAAGGTTATTACAACGCAGGCGGCTGTAACGCAGTGCCATGAGCCCGATACCATTATTTCAATTTAAGAGTTTAACTTTACATATAACTCACCTTTCAATCGAGTACAACCTTTTTCATACTTTGACCTCAGAGAAAATTACTTTGGTGTTTAATATATATATATATATTTATAATACTGCACTTTTGTAACGTCGCTTTTAATTGGATAATCGTGACGTTTATATAGTTTTATAAACAAGGCTACTGTCGATTCATGAAGAAATCTAAAATGATGCTTGCTGTATTATAAATTCGTTATAAAGATTGTTGACAGGATATATGGCCGTAAATAAACGGCTGTTTGCAATATAACCCTCGCCTAACGGCTCGGGTTATATTTACAAACAGCCGTCTATATACGGCAATATAACCTGTCAACAATCTTTATAACTAATAATATAAATAAATGTTTGAGTTCCGCTTCCTATTTCTCAATTGAAACTCATTTGGCAGGTATTATCATAAAATACTCCGCGTTCAACAAACTATTTTGTTTTATTACTGGAAGCATGCGTTTGATTATTTTCTTGCATGTTACGTAAAGTGGTTGAAATTGTATTTGTCCTGTGAGATCGTTTCGTTTAATATTTTTAAAAATTAAATGGTATAGTCCGAGCACGATAAACAGAACTTTCGTCAGTTCTAAAAATACAAGCTAAGTCCATTAAAAGATTAACACAGGTAAACATAGGTAAACTGCAAGTGATTAACAAAATAATTCGTTAAAAGTTGTACAAATTTTATTTTATGAGATAAAATCTTTGTTTGACTCTATAGCACAGTAAGTAAGACCGCATTTTAACACAAAGGTTAATTCAGCTAGTGGGTTCGAAACTTGGTGAAAAATATCAATTTTAATTAAAGTTTTTATTCTCTTTTTTTCTTAATTCCTAGTACTTTTTTAATTGCTGACAAAATAAAATTTGATTACGCATATGAACTTAAAGATGCTGTAGTTTTGTCTCTCTTAAAATTTCTTAAAATATTCATACATTTATAATAAGAAATTAAAAATATATGATAAGAAATCCGAGGGACGGATATTCTGATCCGGACCTCAAACATATATATATCAGATATCTTTCTTGCATATTCTACCATATTCTATTATTTTTTAAACTCTTAACCTTAAAAAAAAACAATTTTCTATATTACAGCACGCGACTCATCTGGCATCCCACACCAGATGATATTTCCGGCATGGGTAAAACTAACGGAAACGCCAATCTGATATGCAAGAAACTGAAATAAATGAGATGGAGATACTCCGATTAAAAAGTTACATAAATAAATCAATCAAAATAAAAACGCATTATGTAGTTTGTACATAAAGTGGGAAATAAAAAAAAATAAAAAACGATTTTTTTGGTTTTAAAGCAGCACGCCTCCAGATTGATACTAATTTTCATGAAAATTTGAAAATGTATTTAAAAGTATAATATTGTAGACTTACCAAAAAAATGCAATTTACACATTATCAATGGCACTTTCAACCCATGTAAATTATCATAAACAGGTCAAAATATGCAGAAATAGCCCTTACTGCGTTAGTAACGCAGTAGAAATATAGTTATAAATACTGAAAAATCGGTCATTAATGGCACATAACATGTAAATTATTACCAGAATTTTGAATCTTTATGCTTTTCCTAAAGTCTTAGTACATTTTTCTCAGGTTTGATTTTATCGAAATTTTTTGCTCATCTGGAGGCGTGCAGCTTTAAACGTACCCTTCTGCCATTCAGTAGGTTCCTTCTAACTTAGCGCTGTACCAATTGACCTATTGCGACATTTGTTATTATCAGTCAAATGCTCAATCAATAGGATGTGCAACAATTAATTTACCTATATGATATTAACGTGGATTGTTCCGTACTATAAATAAATATGAAGAAACTTCTGTTTATCGTGCTCGGATTATACATAGAGCAACATGTTGTCAAATAATATCCCGTTATATCATCGTGTCATACTCGCTCTGTGTGAACAATAAAAACATAATTTCAATCACAAAGTTAGTAAGTGTTTGTTAACTCATAAATGAACACAAACCTATACCCAAAATCATATTTTGGATAGACCATAAGTGTTCAACCCCACTATATAACCCTAACCGGTCTCAAACAGTTTGTCCTGCAGTGTTTTTTCACCAGAGCTGTTCCCAATGATGTTTTGCGTAGACGCAAAATATATTTTCATCTTGATGAAACTTTATCGAAATAATTAATCAATGATCGTAGGTGTTTTTAATGGTTTTGCTTTTTTTATTGGTGTTGTTTATGCGCCGAAAGTGTGCCTTTTGGCACACAAACAAGTACAGTTAATGCGTTGAAAATAACCACAAACACATAAACGAAGTGGACCACGTTTCTAAGGCAAAGATGTTATTCGGCGTTATGTAAAATGCGAATAATGCAGCTTTTCGGCCCTTTCCGTCAGTCTTCGGATAAGGATCTTGAACTACACAGAACGGATACGGTATTTCGGTCTAACCTACGCTAAGAAACTTAACATGTAAACAAATAGTAATTTAATGCTGGGGTTGTTGCCTAAGTTTATTCTAATATATCGAGTAAACGTCCACCTAATTTAAGTAAATTTATAGGTAAAAAAGTAAAAATGGTTGTAGAAACCGAAAGTACAAAATGTCTACCGATTGACATTAATTCTGATTTGCTTATAATTCTACATCAGCGGGCAATTTAAAACTGGTTATGATAATCAGGCATATTGTCAATAATAATTTTACCGAAATAGACTTTATTTTCCTTTGGAATCCGTTATACATTATCAAAGATTACACACTCTGTTTTTGTTTACATCTAATACCGTGTGGTAGCAATACTTCGAATCCGTATTAATGACAATAGCCAAAATGTTCCGATTGGTATTTTGGAAATATTAGTGTTTAATTTCATTTTTTTGTGTGTGTTCAACAGGATTGCAGAATTTCAAATGAATCGTAACACATTTACTTTGGTAAATTGGCAAACTGTTAATCGGTCTAGTAATTTGTAAAAAATAATTTAAAACACTAAGCCGAGTACGTATTAACAAAATTAAATTGGTCGCGCGTGGAAATTTTTAATGTTGGCCCGACATTTTTATTTTAATATATCTCACATGTGTGGGTTGAAGTCCCCTTAAAAAACAAAAGATCTCCACGAATCTTTTTGGTTAAGGAAACTTAACCAGCCTAATATGACTGAAATAACTGTTTTGTTGGAAAAGGGCGTAAAAATGAAAACAAACAAAACAAACAAATAAAAGCAAAGAATATTCCATGATAGCTAGATAATTCTACTAATGCTGATAACTAAGGGTTAAACTTTGAAATATAGTTTATTATGAATTTGTGTATTGGACATTGAATAATTCAAGTTATGCATAATAAATTGATAATTAACGGTACCACTCCATTCCTTTCCGTTGTTTATTATGATTTTTTTATGCGTGCACATTGATTTACATTCAGAAATACGGAATTGTATTAGATCTTTTAACATAAGATCAAAGCGTCCATAAGGCCTCTGCATTTTATTTATTCATTTATTTTTTTTATTTTTTTTTATTATTGCTATCTTTTTTAATTTTACACTTTTTGACAATTTTCCTGTCAACAGTCAACACACATCGCCTCAAATGTTAATATATTTAGACAGGAGGAGCGGTTTGCTTTAATCGCGTAACATATTACACCATGTTCCGGTTTGCCTAAAGCGCCGTCTACATCGAAAAGGAATGTCAAACCGGGAAGGGTATAAATACATCGTAAAAATCGTTGTCGTCACTTTTGAATATAGAGTCATACCAAAAGTAAGTGTTCGGAGTTCATTTTACTTACCAACTATATATAGTTAATACATATTCTGTGCATCGTAAAAGGTTTTAATTTGATTTCTAAAAAAAAATCACACACAAAAAAAACAACGTTTACATTTAAACTGATTTCTTAACATGAATTAATTAAGAACTGTACGTTTTGCACATTTGGTCATACAGTGAATTTACACTTTGTTATACTTTTTAATATTCAGACGGACTATTGTCCATACTATCATCGTGTGTTTCACTTAGACACTGGGATTATAAAAGTAAGAAAAACAATGATGAAAAACAGTAAAACATTTAAACAATTATAGAATATGTGTTAACTTTTAGATTCGAACCAAATCAGTCTGTTTTAACTTTAAATTTCACAGAAAATAATTATTTTCAGTTGTTGAAATTTATAATAATTATTTTCAGAAAACCAGAAAAATGAAGGTCGCCATTGTTGCTGCTCTTGCTATTGCCTGTGTGCTCGGTGTTGTTACAGCTCAGTTCTACGGACAGTCCGGATATGTTTCCCAGGGACAAGCTGGTGGTCTCTCATCCAGTTAGTGGCGATTTACATAATTTTAAGCAGTATTGTATCGTATGTCATTATAGCTGAGATTTAATGCATATGTAGGGGGGATGCGTTGGTAGTAGTTTGACTTCTCAAATAACGTCCATAAGCAGACTCAATCAAACCGAGCATGCAACAATTTCACGAACAAGGACCAACACAAAAACACACACAACAAAAACTTGCTGTTTTTGGCATTCTTTAAGGGATTCATTTTATTTCTATTTTGATAGATTCATATCCAAATTGTTAATATTTTTCTACTTGCAATGTTCTATTTTTTGAAAAACATTGCTTTATTATTGATTTATAATAACATAATTCACCGTGTATATCCAGTAACGCAAGAATGTGCAAATAACGCAGAATTCGTGCAAATGTAACGCAGAATTGTGCAATTTAGTGGCTAAAATGAGCACCGCGATAAGTAAATGGACCAATATTTTTTCCTTATACACCAAATTGGAAAAATGAATAAGCGCATACGGTTGCTAATACATTAAACTTTAAACCTTATCAAAAATATTTCCATGAAAATGTTTATTTTCAAGATCATAAGTGAAAATGACGACATGACTAGCGTATTGGTGGCAATTTTTAGTTTCGTTGACATCTTTAAATGCAATAACATACATATTAATGTATGATTTTTACATGCGTTGAACCTGAGACATTTTCCAATCTACTCGTGCCATATTACACTTAAAGTAGCATATAGAACGTAATTGAGACCATTTGTACGAGGTAACGCCGGATTCGTGAATGAAGCACTGAAGCAATTAAAAGTAGCTAGATCTTAATTTACCAGCTTTCTTCTATTGTTATACTAAATTTGTAGTTTGACAAATGTCTTAGGTATACAAAATATGAGAAAAAAATGTTTTAAATGTACATATTTATTTGACGAAACACAAACGTCACCTTCAAAACGGTAATCAGGTTGACTTTCTCACGAATGATTTAAAAAAGAAAACAAATTCCTGAATAAAAAATGTAATGCTGGTTAAAGTAAAATGTCGTAGCAGCCGTATGTGCTAATTCATTTCTTAAAATTTGATTTGAATGAAATATTTTGGTTCGTTTACTTACTGTGTTATTCGTTTTTGCAATAGCGTTGCACAGATTCGGCGTTACTTTTACGTTATTTGCACATTCCTGCGTTACTGGATATACACGGTGTAATTGCGGCACAGTTATCCATTCAAATTGGTTGGAAATATTCCCCCCAAACGCTTATCTATTTTGATTTAGTGTACTTTTTCGTTTATGACATCAACGGCATTTAAGCATTTTAAAGTAGCGTATATTCATGACCAACATATTTTTCTACTTTCAGTCATCTACTTCTCTATTTTTAGAATATATTGTTCAATTGATATGTATGTATGTTGTTAATGTTAAATGAGGGTCCATCCGCCCGTAAGGGCACAAAAAGCAGCTTTCGCTGCCGAGTACGGACCCCGGACATGTCACCAGTCATGCCCTTAAAGTATGTTATAGTTCTAAAGTGGTGACCTATTTTATTGAAATTCAGTAATTCACTGAATGAGCCCAAAATAAAATGCAAATGTTATTAGATTTATTAATGAAATAATACACGGGAGGCCAATGAGACCATTGTGAGCATTATGTTGTTAAGTTAAAGAATGTGTTGCTGCCTAAAATGAAGGATCATTGTAAGCCATGTACTTCTCTATTCATAGCATGTATCATTCTACCGTTCTATTTATAGCATTTTTTCGTTCTATTTTTAGTTCTGCCACTTCTGTTTTTATTGATCTTACTCCCAATCCTGCTCAACGGAAATCTGTTTGGAAGCAGCAGCTCTGGAAACACTGACATCATCTTCGGAAACTTTTCTGGAGTGTAAGTACCATTTTATAAAGTGAATATTTATTTGAAAATGATTTAACAAAGAAACAATTAAATTAAAGAAAATGAAAATACTATGACAAACTTATCATATCGAGACAGAGGGCTACACATCAGAGAAAGTATCTGTGTAACATGCGTAGCTCGTGTAATATTTTGATACATATACAGGTGTTCGTATATTAAAAGCGGTTTTGTAATTAAAACGACCTTCAGCTTTTCTAAAGGCTAATTAAATATGTTTTTTTAGATCAATCGTTTCATATAATTGTCAAATTAAAAGATGAAATTTGACCACGATAAAATACATAAACAATTAGAAAACCCTAATACCTCTACCGGTCCCAATCTGACTAAAGTTCAGATATGATGTAAATCTGATGACCACCTATAATTCGGATTTCCCCCAGAAAGCAACTTTTAGCCATGCAATTAAAAGCTACTTTTAGCCATGCAATTAAATAGGCATTAGAAGAAGTGTCAAAATACCGTTATCCGTTGAGGTTAAATTGTTGATTTTTGTTAGGAAAAAAATGTTTGAAATAAATTTTAACAAATTAACTGGAAATAACAGAGTCAATTTTAAATGGCCAGTTTACCAGTCGGCTATATGTTTGTTCTCGAAATCGTGAAAATGATTTTCTCAGTACTGGTTTTCCAAGGGTTAAAATTAGAAACAGCATCGCTTTCAAAATAATGAAAGCTCGCCAGTGATATGTTGTTTTTGAAAGATCTTGAGAAGGTGACTACCTATGGGTGGATGTCAGACCCTAACACGAGCTGATTTTACTTAGATTGCTACCGGTCCGCTTTCTATATTTAGACTAGTAAAGCGGACAATTCGTTTTCCGATCTTGGATCTACTTTTAGAAACTAACATCACTGACGAGTTATAAATAGCTCTCGGACCCTGTTTTTGAAGAAGGCTTATCAGTGATATGAGGCACTTTTCCAAGATAAAATTAATGAACTACTTAGTTTGAAACAACAAAGAATTGTTTTATTCCAACAGATAAATAAAAGCTGAAGGCCGCTTTAAGAGAAAAACTGCGACCTTATATTTAAAATGAAACTTGTAAAACATTCGGATTTCCATATCATGAAACCATCTAAAAATCTTGTACTATGAGCTGTTTGTTATCAATTGTGAATTAGTACTAAGTTATTATTTAATTGTAACTCATAAAGCGTTCAGACTTTCATAGCATTATGAAATAGTCACTCTTTGGAATATTAAGTTCTTTCAATAAACAGTATTATTCGTGTGAAATTTTTGACAATAAAAGTTTGTAACTTTGTAAAATACATTCATGTAAAAAAACAACTGTTTTTTCCAGCTATCGTCGTTGTAAACAAGTGCAACATTTTTCAATAAGAAAACAAATTATTCATTTCAGGAGACGATAAAAGCGTGAATCAACACCAAAATGACAGTCATATATTGTATTTACTTTAGAAAAAAAAGAAGAGATGCTTTTTTTTAAACAGAAGTCTCGTATGTTCTCGTTGTGTTATAGAATTTGTTGCTGTCTGTGATAATTGCCAAATAAATTATTATTCAATAGATTTATTAACGTGTATCTTTACCTCCTGTGTGGAAATATTCAAACGCACTCTGTCCTAATTTAAGATGAGAAAAAACACGTGCAATTAAAACAAAAAACAACCCTATGTTTGTAGTACCTAGTTTCACATCTTGCACAAGCATATTATGCAACGAATGTGGCAGAGCGATGTAACTGGCAATTTGTCATCTAAGTATTCCATACCTTTCAAAATAATACCGGACTGTCTGTATCTTGTGAAGAGACTATATTAGCCGTGTCACGACAAAAACCAATCAGGATCCATGCTGTTCGCTATCAGTTTCTCTACTTGCTATAAGGGTTTGTAAGCGAACAGCATGGATCCTGATCAACTGCACGGATGCGAAGGCTGGTCTGGACCCATGCTGGTCGCAAACCCATTATGTTGGTTTTGTCATGACGCGGCTCATATACTAAATTGTTCACAATTACATTGTCGATCGTCGAGATTATGCCTTACATTGAATGCATAGCTGGCAATTTTTATAGTGATAGAAAAAACATGCACTCTTATAAAGCCCTACTATGCTAATTTGTAAACGGACTTGTCCATCTTTCAACCCGATAAAAACAAATTATCATTTGAGGGAATGAATGAATGAAGGAATGAATTAAGGAAGGAACGAACGAACAAATGAGTGAATGAGTGAATGAATGAGTGAGTGAATAAATGAGTGAGTGAGTGAGTGAGTGAGATAGTGAATGAGTCAGTGAGTGAATGAATGGTGAATGAATGAATGAATGCATGAATGAACGAATGAATGAATGAATGAATGAATGTTACGGCTGATCTACCACTGGCATGGTCGCATGTGCTAAGGTGAAAAAAATGCACATAAAGATTATTTTGAAATGAAAAGAAGACAATTGGTTCTGATGAAAATTTTTATGCACAAATTGTAAAACCCCAGTTTTTGAAGTTATTGAATGTATTGTCATTACATATATATATATATATCTGAACTATCAGAAAACATAGTCGCCTTCAATAATAGAAATTCCGGTCAGTCGGACAAACTTGGGCGCATCATTAACACATTTATATCGAGTTTCCGCAACATTGTTTTCTTTTTACCTCTTATGTTTTCAACTGAATCGGAGAAAAAAAATATCAGAACAATCGAAGCCCATTATGCGCGAGAAGTGTTTTACCTCACACCGACACATTATAGGTCATATGGCGACGTTTCAGCTTTACTGATGGAGGAAGACCTCAGGTGCCCTTCCGTGCATTATTTCAGGCACGAACGGGCACCTGAGTAGAACCACCGACGTCATTTGGTAAAGAAAAACAATCTAATTTACATACTACATTTTTGTATATTTGCTTGTGAATTAGATCGCCATGTTAATCCTTTATTTTGAGGATTTCCAAGAATCTCTGATCACCTCTAAACCGAAAGGAACACATTTCATTTTTGATAAATCAAATTACCACTACATATGATTGTATCATCTCAGTGCCGCCCATTTATCTTGACACGAACAGCTGTCACAGGAGACAGCGAAAGTTGTGCTCCATTTAGTGCGCGGTACTTGGCACTTTGAAACCAGTTTTTTTATGTTTCAGTTAAAATATCTCATGTTATTTTGCATTATTTTAAATATTAAAAATATCCTTACTTTTTAAAGCAAAATTTATTTTTTCAACAAACAAGAACATTTAGAAAATAATGATTGTTTCTGACGTACGCACTAATTTAATGGACTTTTGTTGCTTCTTGCATAAATCTGTAAAATGATGTTCTGTTTTACGTAAAAGTCAAGGGATTTTCAATATTTTGCACAAAACTTTGTTGTTCAGGTGTATGAATAAAATATGTCAATTATGACCAATTTTAACACTGGTCAAATGAAAATATGCCATTACCGTGAAATAAGTGATGACGCAGAATTAGTGATGTTGAGTATACTATCACTTATATCTACAGAAGCCTGTATGGGACACCGAAAGGAAGAGACGATATCGCATCGGTTGAAAAAAGGGAGCCCCATACAAGCTTCCGTAACTATCACACCCAAACAGTATCAACAGCGTAAGAAACCACCCTATAGTCATTCTTGTATCCGGTGTAACGTGTCTTCTATGTAACCTGTATCTGGTGTAAAATGTATTTTACGAACCTGTATCCGGTGGCTCATGTATTCTATGTAACCTGTATCCAGTGTAACCTGTATTCTATGTAACCTGTATCTGGTGTAAAATGTATTCTATGAACCTGTATCAGGTGGCTCATGTATTCCATGTAACCTGTATCCAGTGTAACCTATTTTCTATGTAATTGTATCGGGTGTAACATGAATTCTATGTTACCCTGTATCCGGTGCAACCTGTATTCTATGTAACCTGTATCTGATGTAACATGTATTCTATGTAACTTGCATCCGGTGTAACATGTTTTCTATGTAATTGTATCGGGTGTAAAATGTATTCTACGAACCTGTATCCGGTGGCTCATGTATTCTATGTAACCTGTATCCAGTGTAACCTGTTTTCTATGTAATTGTATCAGGTGTAACATGAATACTATGTTACCCTGTATCATGTGCAACCTGTATTCTATGTAACCTGTATCTGATGTAACATGTATTCTATGTAACTTGCATCCGGTGTAACATGTTTTCTATGTAATTGTATCGGGTGTGACATGCATTCTATGTTACCCTGTATCCGGTGCAACCTGTATTCTATGTAACCTGTATCTGGTGTAACCTATATTCCATGTAACCTGTATCTAGTGTAACCTGTATTCTATGTTATCCTATATCCAGTGTAACCTGTATTCTATGTAACCTGTATCTAGTGTAACCTGTATTCATGTAACTTGTATCCGGTGAAACCTGTATTCTATTAACCTTTATCCGGTGTAACCTGTATTCTATGAAACCTGTATCTAGTGTAACATGTATTCTATGTTACCTGTATCTGATGTAACATGTATTATATGTAACCTGCATCCGGTGTAACATGTATTATATGTCACCTGTATCTGGTGTAACCTGTCTTCTATGTAACCAGTATCGGGTGTAAAATGTATTCTATATAACCTGTATCAAGTGTTACATGCATTCTATGTAACATGTATCTAGTGTAACATGTATTCTATGTTAACCGGTATCTGGTGTAACCTGTATTCTATGTAACATGTATCCAGTTTAACCTGTATTCTATGTAACATGTATCTGGTGTAACCTGTATTCCATGTCACCTGTATCCGGTGTAACCTGTATTCTATGAAACCTGTATCTAGTGTAACATGTATACTATGTTAACATGTATCCAGTGTAACCTGTATTCTACGAACCTGTATCCGGTGTAACCTGTATTCTATGAAACCTGTATCTAGTGTAACATGTATTATATGTTAACATGTTTCCGGTGTAACCTGCATTCTATATAACCTGTATCCGGTGTAACCTGTATTCTACGAACCTGTATCCGGTGTAACCTGTATTCTATGAAACCTGTATCTAGTGTAACATGTATACTATGTTAACATGTATCCAGTGTAACCTGTATTCTACGAACCTGTATCCGTGTAACCTGTACTCTATGAAACCTGTATCTAGTGTAACATGTATTATATGTTAACATGTTTCCGGTGTAACCTGCATTCTATATAACCTGTATCCGGTGTAACCTGTATTCTATGAAACCTGTATCTAGTGTAACATGTATTTGTTAACAAGTATCCGATGAACCTGTATCTAGTGTAACATGTATTCTATATAACCTGTATCCGGTGTAACCGTTATCCTATGCCACATGCATCCGGTGTAACATGTATTCTATGTTAACCTGTATCTAATGTATTCTGTATTCTATGTAACCGGGATCTAGTGTAACCTGTATTCTATGAAACCTGTATCTAGTGTAACATGTATTCTATGTTATCCTGTATCTAGTGCAACCTGTATTCTATGTAACCTGTATCTAGTGTAACATGTATTAAATGCAACCTGTATCAAGTGTAACATGTATTCTATATTTACCTGTATCTACATGTATTCTATGTTATCCTGTATCTAGTGTAACCTGTATTCTATGTAACCAGTATCTAGTGTAACCTGTATTATATGTAACCTGTATCTAGTGTAACATGTATTCTATGTAACCTGTATCTGGTGTAACATGTACTCTATGTAGCATTACCCGGTGTAACCTGTATTCTTTGTAACTTGTGTCCGGTGTAACATAGTGTCCGGTCTAACATGTATTCTATGTATCCTGTATCCGGTGTAACATGTACTCTATGTAGCATTACCCGGTGTAACCTGTATTCTTTGTAACTTGTGTCGGGTGTAACATGTATTCTATGTATCCTGTATCCGGTGTAACATGTATTCTATGTAACTGGAATCTTGTGTAATCTGTATTCTATCGAACCTGTATCTAGTGTTACATTTATTCTATGTAACTTGTATTCAGTGTAACCTGTCTTCTTAGTAACCTGTATCTGTTGTAACATGCATTCTATGCAACCAGCATCCGGTGTAACATGTATTATATGTAACCTGTATCTGGTGTAACATGCATTCTATGTAACTTGTGTCCGGTGTAACATGTATTCTATGTAACCTGTATTCGGTGCAACCTGTATTTTATGTAACCTGTATCTGGTGTTACATGTATTCTATGTAACCTACATCCGGTGTAACATGTATTCTATGTAACCTTTATCCGGTGTAACATGTATTCTATTGTAACATTATTTTATTTAACCTGTATCCGGTGTTATATGTATTCTATTGTAACATGTATTCTATCTAACCAGTATCCGGTGTAACATGTAATCTATCTAACCAGTATCCGGTGTAACATGTAATCTATGTAACTTGCATCCGGTGTATGCTGTATCCTGTGTTAAAAAATGGAAAACATTGAAAAAAAAAATTTCAATCAATTGATAATTTATGCGAAAAAAAGGTTTTAAATAATAACACGAGTTGTCAGTCATACACCTTTGTAATTTCGGACTTTGACCCGTTGAGAAACGGAAAAGTGGCTTCATAGATACATAATACGTATACCAATAAGGGCAATGTGCATTGCTGTAATTTCTACACGGAGTTGACATTCAAAGTTTTTTTTTTTTTTTTTTTTTTTTTTTTTGCTTTGTTTTTTTGGTGACCATTCTAAATTCCACTGTAATACTTGTTCCAAATAAGTTTTGTGCTTCATTGAACAATAAATGAAAGTAGACACATATTAGACACATTAGTATTTGGTAGTTGGAGATGTTATCAAACCTTTCCACAGTGTTGAAAATGATTGTTGGCGTTATAAAATTGAAGTTAATGACTTAAACATCATTAGAACCAGTCTACAATATTTTATGCACATACTCTGCTTCAAAATACGACTTTACTTAAACGAAAAATTAACATCGGCATGAACAAATCCTTAACAGGAAAGATTGTACACTGTTTACAGTTCTGTTTTAATCCTTTAAACTGTATAAATTGATTATTGTTTTCGGAATAACGTTTCATTATTTCATGTTTCGAAAAAAAGTAAAAGTAAACACTATAGCTACAAAATCACCAAGCACTATTAAATGGGCGAGTGAACCGTGTACCGAACTTTTGCTGCATCTTTCACTTCGGAACAGTTTGCCACTCATTTTTTATTTTTATTTTTTTAAATTTTTCTAATTAGAGCTTATCCGAAAAATGACGGAAATAGCCGATATGTTGTTATTGTTCGCAGATGCAATTAGACCAATCAGAAAGTCTTAATTTCCCGCCATTTCAACAATAAATCTTCCGTTGCTGTTACTAAACCGTGAACCGTAAAAAACAACACTCTCGTAAATATGATAACACGTGTATTTTTACAAGAATATTTTTGCCATGTATTGTATGTATATATTGTTTGTATATGTCTATATGCTGTACCATGCATACGACTGAATAAACCTTCTGTTCTGTTCTGTAAAAAGACCTCTCGCATGCTTAGCTTGTTTATATTTTTTTTTTCTCAGACAACTATTTATAAGATGTGATAAAGGAAGAAGGTGGCCAATTAGCAATTCGTCGCTGTGTACATGTATACGCTTTTTTTCTCCTGCCTACAAATGCGATGCTTATCATCGTTTTCGTTGTTGTTGTTTATCTTTTTAATCATTATTTTTCTCATAAATATAATCTGTCTCTATTAAAGGTCCATTGTGTCCTAGTAATGCTTTTTTAATTTCACAAAATTCATAAATGAGCCGTGTCACGACAAAACCAACATAATGAATTTGCGACCAGCATGGATCCAGACTAGCCTGCGCATCCGCGCAGTCTGATCAGGATCCATGCTGTTCGCTATCAGTCTCTCTACTTGTAATAGAGTTGGTAAGCGAACAGCATGGATCCTGATCAGACTGTGCGGATGCGCAGGCTGGTCTGGATCCATGCTGGCCGCAAACCCATTATGTTGGTTTTGTCGTGACACGGCTCAAATGTTTATTGTTCTGCTATATAGTTTTTTAAAAGTGACTCATTGGCCAGTTACCTGAACCATCTTTTGCTTTTTATTCAGCGCTACTTTCTTCAGTTGGTTCGCTTCTAACATGATTTAATCATAATAAAATTTATGTTTTCCCTTTCTGAAAAGCTAAATATGTATTCCTTTCGGAGGCATAATGTGCCTTATAGTATTGATTTAAATCTGGAGATACAAGGGAACAATAACTCATTTTAAAAGAAGCATTCGAGAGGTTTTTTTTTACAACAGCGGAAGATTCTTGACCAAGTACTTTAGTTTTGGTTTTCAAGTCGTGTTAAAGACCTAATGTATTCGTGTTTGTCGAGCGGACTGACATTGGATATGAGCACATGTTTTATCGTTGAACGTATCTTATCGTATCGTATCGATTTACCTTACAGTCAAAATCAACCATGTATAAAAACATAAAGTGACTGTAATGAGTTGCTGTCCCTTGTATCTTGAAATTTAAATCAGATATAAAAACATGAATCAAAGACTGCCTTTTAAACTTACAGAATAATTTATTTCGCATAATATCACAGACAACAACAAATTCTACAAATATAAAACATATTGAACGTGTAGTTTAAAACGAGAAACTATGCACGAGACATTCGTGAAAGATAGATGTGGCACGTCTTGGATTGCTGACACAGTAAAATGTACGTCTAATTGTATCAATATCTAGTTTCTATCGTCTTCTGAAATGAGCAAAAATGTGTTTTATTATTATTTGTATTATTAAAATTAGTCTGAATATTTAAGCCTAACAAGTTTAAGATATACATTTGTTAAAGCATTACTTTATAAGTAGTACATAAAATCTTATGTGAAAAAAACTTAATCTTCTTATATTAAGATAAAATTATTAGAGCTGACAGTTTAGATAAACATTCTTTAGATATTCCACAAAGTGTTTTGCACAGCTTGTTTGTATTTTATATAAAACAGAGTAACAAAAAGCTGTAGACAGGACAACTTACACTCCAGAAAAGTTTCCGAAAATGATGTCAGTGTTTCCAGAGCTGCTGCTTCCAAACAGATTTCCGTTGAGCAAGATTGGGAGTAAGATCAATAAAAACAGGAGTGGCAGAACTTAAAATAGAACGAAATATGCTATAAATAGAACGGTAGAACGATACATGCTATAAATAGAGAAGTAGGGCCTTACATGGCTAAAAATAGAACGATAATGCTATAAACAAAAGTATAAGTTACTGAAATAAGGAGAGAGTATCTACTATGCTTTCTCAAAAGTTCTAATTTCATCGTAGAGTGTTGTTAAGCCAAAAGATTATGATTAAAAAGTATACGTGTGTGATAAAAAAATGCTTAAGAAAAAGAACATAAATGACAAAGAATCACTCGGCAAGCTTTCCGTAACGTATGCAAGACCATGAAGGGACGAGTTATTAATATTTCATTTGTACCCGTAACAGTTGCATTGTGTTTATATAAAAGATATAACGATGTGTTATACGATCAAATGTTATTTTTTAAATAATAAGTTATATACTACTTACTTGATGAGAGACCACCAGCTTGTCCCTGGGAAACATATCCGGACTGTCCGTAGAACTGAGCTGTAACAACACCGAGCACACAGGCAATAGCAAGAGCAGCAACAATGGCGACCTTCATTTTTCTGGATTTCTGAAAATAATCAATTAAGACATATATTTGATAAACATGTATATTACCATGTGAAAAAGCCGGAAATCAGGAAACAAAAGAACTAGTGTTTGAAATTATTTTTGTCCAATACGATTGCAGTGTTTTTCAAATAAATCGTAACACATTTACTTTGGTAAATCGGCTAATGTTTATGAATCTCGAAACGGCTGTTTAAATATTTTCCAAAAAAAAATCAAACACTTGATTAGTAAGCATCTACAAAATTTAATTGGTCGAGCGACTACAATTGCTCTTGACGTATTCAATTTTGTAAATGCTTATTATTGAAAACTAACCAATAAGTAGATAAAATTAAACTCTACTTCTTCTTTTTTCTAAATTAATTTAAATTCAATAAGAAGAAAAGTATCTGTTTGCCAAAGAAAACTTAACATCAGTTCTTTATAAAATCGAATGTTTACAGATGTTGAAAAGCTTAAAATTTAAGTCGTGTTTCGCATTTAAAATTGTACTTAGACACATGTTAGTATAAATTCCGTGTTTTTCAACATTTTGTATACTATTTAATCCAAACACTTACTTTGTTATGACTTTCTGAAGTTAGAAGTGACGATAACAAATTCTGTTTTGTATTTATACCCACCCGGATGTCAGTAACACTTTCCCAGCAGACATCGCTGCAGGCAATCCGGAACAAAATGTCCGATGTCCGATGTAATAGGTTGCGTAGTTTGCGAAATATTAACGGTAGACTGGCTATGTAACAATTTCTTTCTTACATACACGAATATCAAATTCAACTGAAGGTGAACGTTTAATTAAACATAATTAAGGAAAACGACTGCAACTGATGAAGTTTTAATATTTTAAGAAATGTCGAGTTATTTTCATGTCTCTAAACCTTTTTTTAGAAAATCGCTAGCCAAAGTTTTCAGTCTTTTTTATATATAAAATATGTTTTTATAGTTTTTAATTCAAAGGGGTCTTATTTATACACGTGCTTGGTTTCCTTTTTTTCTACTTTAAATTAACTCACATTTATTTCTTTATTGCCCTTAGATATAATAGTTATATTTTTGACTGTAACAAAGATTTTCACAGTTCGTTTATCATGTAATACGTACACCTCCAGTCTTGTAGCCAGTCTATGCCTTTAAATTTTTAAAATGTAGAAAACCTATTTTAATTATCTGTCAATTAAATATAACTGATGACAGCTTATGTGTTACAATGTTGTCTGCATTGAAATTTAACAACACAGTTGGCAATGAATTTTATTTATTTTATGAAATATGAAAACTTCCCTTAACATCACATGGTATTTGTTTTCTTCGCAAAACATTGGACAACAACGAAACAACAATATATATATAATCATGAAAACTAGAATTGATAATTTATCTAAAACTAAATGCCGTAAAGCCTGTCCTATATAGGGGTAAAATTTGCAAGTTCAGAATTTGAAAATAAGCTTAATATGTTATAAATCAAAATAATCTACCTAATAATTGAAACGAAATTCGTTTACGGAAAATTAAAGCTACACCATGTTTTGATAACTATTGTTCAATAAGCGTAAGCGATATACAAGTTTGCTACTTTAAACATGAACTAAGATAATTCATGCATCGATTTTAGATCAATGATTTATTAAATATACTGTGTACAGAAAATATCAAAAGAGAACATATACATGTTACTGAGTTTGAAAGTGTATCAGCTTATAAAACATTACTAGTATAGTAAAGACATGTCTGGAATAAGGGAGTTCCCCTTCGGAAAAAATCAGTTTAAAAGTGAAAATTAAAGACTCATATCATAGAGGTAAGCAGATGCGGCTCAGTGAGGTGCAAGCGTACAACGGCTGTAACACCAACACTGTGCACTGAGTGGTGACGTGACCGAGTGGTTAACGCGTCGGACTAGTAATCTAAGGATTGCTGACCGCGTGAGTTCAAACCCTGTCAGGGGCAAGCCGTTGTTTCCTTAAGCAGGCATTTTACATTCATTGCTTAGTACTGGTTGGTTCCAGAAACGGATTCGAGAGTGTTTCAATAAGCTTACAGCTTCCAACACAATCGAACTAAGATAAATTTGTATAAACTAACTGTGTCCTGCATACCTTGAGATGGACCGAATAAAATACTACATGTACATATTTAGATCGGATTGAATTTAAAGGCCAGACTATCGCATTGATTTTCCCATATACCTAAATAATGAGGAACGGTCCCTAATCCTACCTGAAAATAAATAATTGTCCATAAGAGGTGATTCCTCTATGAATATGAAAGGCCTAACACACAGAAATGACAATGTTACATTGGACTAGCTAACAATTAAAAAAAATACTTCAAAGAGAATTACCAAAATTTATTCAAATTTTCTGCTGATCACTGACATACATTTTAAACGCAAATACAAGTGACAAATTATCCTAGAGACTTATTATCATTAGAATTATTTTCATTTTTTAAGAAAACAATGTAATGTTAGTTTCTAAATAAGTTTTCATACTTAAAAACATCACATTTTCATCTTTAATATCAGCTGATGTCCCATGGTTTCCCCTGCATTTTTTCCAGTCGCTTGTCACGTTACAATAAGATAGACATGTTCCGACTTTACACAGGTGTAAATATATTATGTTTTAAACATTACAAAATACAGGAGGGTATAATATGAATATTTAGTGTCATTAAAAAATAAACTGGAAGTTTTTCAAAGAAAGGACCAACTTTACCTGACCTGTGATAGGGAATTCAACATCCAATACATAGTTTTACATTCTTTTTTTCAAATTAGGCATGTTTAGTAAGAATTTTATAGATTTCAATAAATTTCTCCGATAAAATTATTGTACTTAAGGATGAGCATAGTAAATCTTTATAGAGGAAGCGTTACGACAAGGAATCTTCAAATTTATGTCATTGGAACGCTTTTAGTCGATGCCCTAGTGACCGAGGGTTTTATACATGTAGTATAAAATAGGAAAAGTAAGTTTATTTTGTTAGTGTTTGACGAATTTAATTAGGTCGATCGTACACCACAAACTTTAGATAAAATAGGAATATTTAATATCTGGATATCCAGCATACGTATAATTCATATCCCTACACATGATTAAACAAAGATGAGTCTTTAAACTAATTTGTATGAATATTTATAAAAATAACCAGATTTGTAAAGGGAGAAAACTACCATAATGCAAGGGTTGTCTCCCTTCTTAAACGAAATACCATATTTTGTATTATGCTTATTAATTAATACAGGGTTGTTGAAATTAAAACGTGAAACATATAACTGTCTTGTAGCTGGTACAAGATATATCATTACAATCATCTTAAAGGTAACAACAACAACAAAAAAACAATAAAAAATAAATGAAGTGAAAGAATACGAGTATATTTGATGAAAATTAAGTGCTTTATGCAGAACTTATTTTAGTCCATTTGGTAAATGACCGACAAAAACAAAAGCGTATTGCATTTATAATTGACTTTAGACCCTGTTTAAAACAAATTTAACATTAGTTAGTTCGTAATTATGCATTGCTTCTCATTAGCAATACATGTGCATGATCTCTTGATTCTAGAAAATGATGAACTGTACGAGATGAAAAAATACTTGTATAATTTTCGTTGACCCATGTCTTAATATTTATAGTAACGTCTCAATGAAAATAAAGCACATGGCCTGATTTTAGTTACAGTGTCTTTGACTATCATTTTCTAAGTCTTTACCCCGTCATTTATATTGTTTTCCTTAGTTTCATGATGGTACAGTACTTTAAACATCTCAATGAAAACAAAGAAAATGACAGTAAAAAGAGTATCTGATTTACCCGACAGTCTCTTTGACTATGATTTTATTGAAATAAATATTATCATATTATAGAATGGAGCAATTCCCGCTGTAAAATATGGCGCAAATATTTTCTTTATCTATTTCCTCTTTACATTATAGAACAATACTACAGAAACATTCACATTTAAATGAGGTCGAGTGACAAAATCAGATTCCATTGTGATCTCTTTGAGTATCAATAATATCTATATGTAAAGGTTAATCATTTGTTTTGATAACTCAAATGGACGAGAAATAAAAGGGGCCTGCTACACAGTCGATGTTAAAATAATATTAATCTAAGGGCGTAATGTTCGAATATTTGACTAAAATAAGACTTAAATGCATCATTTTCTCTGTGTTATAATGTATGGAATGACTATGGGATCTGTTACTATTGCGCTTAATATATTTTTCTTGAGTACTTTTGCACGCCCAGTACAAACTGCTGGCGGAAAAGGCTTGCATTACGGTGTTATAGCTAATATCATCCCGGACGGATCAGCCAACAAATCAAAGATAACAACACGCGGAACCCTATCCTGCGCACAAGCATGTTTCACAAAATCTATGGAAGGGTCATGTACAATAGCTTCATACAACAAAAACACAAAGGAATGCACGTTGTCCACATCGACAGTACGTGATTTGATGCATAATGAAGATTATGATGAGGTGACACTATTTCCTCAGTCAGGTAAGTTTATGTCTTACTATGGTTGTTAACAAGGAGTTTGACACGTGATCACGTGCATTGTTATCAGAATACATGCACGTCATTTATGTGAATTTGTTTCGGCTAATCAGTTTTAACTCATAAAAATCTACATAGTAAGTAGAATTTGTTTTTGAAACGACCATGATAAATAAAGTTTACAGATATATAATAGAATGGTTGTTGTTCCAGGATGTGATGTCAAAGACCTTCCTACAGTAGATAATGGAGTATACGAAAAGACCCCGTTCATGCCGGGATTCTATTCTATCAGATGTGCTGAAGGTTATGACATTTCTCTAGCAAGCAAACTCAATTCTTTTATTTGTGACGTCACAAAAACGTGGATTTACAACAACGTGACGTGTATTCCTGAAGGTAAGATTGTTCGTTATTAACAAATCAAGTCAATCCTATTGGGGTACATTAAACCGCATAATTTTGGACCAACCAATGTCTCGGTTGTATGAGAACCACTCAATTTTAATAAGCTTTATAAATACTTTGTAATAACTTTTTCTATGTAGATCTATGAAATATTGTACCACATTTTATCAGATACTGCATCATATTAAGTGTTTAAGCACGAAATTAAAGAAAGCCTTTAAAGAAAATATCTCTACATTAAATTTTCAATTACAATTGATTTTTTTAAATTTATTTATACATATACATTTCCCTTATTCATTTGATGACTTTTCTATTTAATATTGTACAGCGGATCTGATAGGGGCAGTACACAATGTTGTATATAATGGAGTTGTATATAGTGAAGTTGTATATAGTGGAGTTGTATATATACATGTACATGAAATTGAGTCTATGTGATTCCCTCACATCGATATGACTCTTATGTATTTTAATCCAAGTTAAACAAATTTCAAATGTTATGTATGTATCTATACAATACAATAACAAGCAACTTTTGAAACTAGTTAACTTGATTGGTTTTCTTTTCTTGTTTGTGTAACTACAGCCGAATTGAAATTCACTGAAGGCCGCTCTTTCGTTGCCACGTTCATGGGAAACTATGAAATACCAAACAAAACGTTCCACTTGTACATCGTTACCTCCGATTATGATGTCAACTCAACGTTTCAATATTCAACCGTTACAGTAAACATACCCAACACATCATTCCAAAAAACTTACACAATAGCAAAATATCTGGAGATAGAGTTATCTAATGTTAACATCTCAGACGCAATTTACATTTCGACGACGGATCCAGTAACTGTGTTTACAATGAACAAGAATCAGTACTCGACAGGCGGCATGCTTGTGTTTCCACTTATATCGCTGGGAAAAACATACGTTATAGCAACTACTCCTTATGACGACCTTGAAAGCAGTCTCGTAATCATTCCGATTGATATAGAAGCGAAATTTACGTTAAGTTTCCCAGACAACACAACTGAAAATGTTTACATAACCTATGGAAAATCATACGAACTAAAAAGAAGCGGACTATCGGGTACCTATATAGAATCAGACGAACCCATCGCTGTGTTTGCTGGAGAAAAATGTGCTAACCTACCCGACGCAGGAAACTACTCGTGTGATCATATTATTGAACAAATGCCACCGCTAGATGCGCTCGACCATGAATATATCATAGCCCCTACCAAGCCTCGTTCTTACTTTGGTTTACTGGTTGTAGCAACATCACAGGACACAACTCATGTTTCTATAAATAGCGAAACTGACACGCCAATATATACGTCATATCTGAAGCGTCATGATACATTCTACCAAACTTTTGATAACGCACAGCATCTTAGTGTGAAAGCAACAGAGCCGGTGCTTGTTGTTCAATATGGCGTCAGTATTTCTGTAGACAATATGAGTCAAGGCGATGCTTCTATGTTCGTTGTCCCTGGTATCAACCATTTCACAAGTAAATACAGATTCGTGGTTCCCGATGGATATAACACAAATAAGGTTATTTTAATCTACAACATAACAAACGGAAACGATCCAAGAGCCGGGTTAAAACTTAACGGAAATGCTACGTACTTAGCGGAAATGACGTCAATTAAATTAAACGCGTTGGAGGATTATGGGGTATGTTATCTAGATATCGAGGCTGGTGTGCACGAGTTAGAGAATACAGAGACGTTTGGAGCAGTTTTATACGGACAGGGTAGATATATCGAGTACGCTTGGAACCTGGGCATGTACATGTGGAAATAAATAGATGACGAATACAGTACTATCAAACCATTTAATTCTCCTTAACCACATCCCTTACCCTTAACCGAGTTCAAAGTAAACAGTTTAACAAGATCAGCACGAAGACCTAGATTAAAAGCATTCATTTCTCACTGATTATAAATTACAAGTGCATAGCATTGAGGTTAAATCTGGAAAATAATAAGAACAATGTAGATCTTTTTTGATACCTTCTAAATCAATGACATAATTAAGAGCTATCTATCATTTGACATAAGGCTAAAAATAACATTGTTTGTTTCCCCTCCCATTACAACACTGGCTGTGAAAAAAGTTCTTGACTAGGCATTTATAGTAAACACGGAATCAGCTACAGCATGTCAATGATAACTGCTTCTTTATATTTGTCTCATATGTTTAAATTGTAAATAAACAAACTCTGAATGCATATTAATTAAACCTTGTGTTAAACTTTGAACGGATGCTAAGCAATATTCCTATTCTTTCTGATATAAATAATCAGGTACGTTAATATACGTACCTGAAATAATTAAAAAAAAAACAAAAACAAAAAACATTAAACACGTTTTCACAAACCTATTTTACCCAAACTGCCACGGGTCGTTGGAGGGGAAACAATGGTACTTTTAAGATTGAAAGTATTTTACAAATAATCGACAGCAACCACGAGCGTATATCACGAGATAAGCAAGCTCTTAATCACCGATATCGCCGATCGGACAAAGATAACCAAATATGAATCACCGGCCATATCTGACGGAAAGTGTTTAACCACTGATGACTACCTATCAAACACCGATTAATCAACATTACGCCCGATTGAGCTCCGATTTACAAACGATAAAAAACAATAGTATTTTGTATCACCACTCCAACCCCGTTTGAGTTTGTTTTCTGTCACCGATGGCCGTTTACACAGAAAACTAAAAATAAAATCATGCATGACAACCGATCATAACAGCGAACAAATTTAAAATTAAATGACCGATTGGGGACCGACCGTCTGTGTAACTGGCCCTTAAAAATAATAATAATAATAATAATAATAATAATAATAATAATAAACTCTTTTATCAGTCCGCCAAGTCCTTCCGACAGACGGCAATTATAATATAATATTATTTTGGCAATTATGCATATAATGGTCTCATTGGTCTCTGGTGCACCAAAATCTTTAAGTCATTTTTGGCTGTTAATAATCTTAAAGGACATGAATGTTGGCATGTCCAGGGTTCATATTCTCAGTGCCTGAAAGGGCGGATGGACCATCATAATGCATAGAAACCAATTCGGAAACGAACAAGATGATCATCGAACAAGACGAAAAAGGTAAGGGGCATTTACAGAAACAGTGAGTGCGGCGAGTACAAAAACTATCTGGAAAGTTGATGATCCCTCGATTGCAACGAAATTCATATATCATATGGATTCATGTACAATTAGTTGATATTTAAATCACGATTTTAATAATACTAAATTACGTTACATGTATTTATGGTGGCCTTATGTACAAGTAAGACTATCTATTTGTTATTATACTGCATTTTATGCTCTGTTTCAATTTTAATATCTGCCGTAATGCTCATTTTAAACAGGATACAATTGTAAACTATTAGACGTTTTATGTTTGTTCTTAATGGGTATATTCTAGAATGATCTCTATCTCAAAATAGATAAGATTTTCATAATGATATTCCTCTTATGTAAGGTTGTTCATAGTACATGGATGCCAACACATTCCACTATTTTGTCAGTCTACTGAAGTACAGAAGGACAGTATGACATGCGGACACTAAAGGATATTCTACATGACTCCCTTTACCGATAAATGGTTGGGGCATAAAATAGTATGTGACTAGGTGAAAGAGTTATGCAAGAAAGAAATTGAAAATTGCAAATCTTTTACTAAGTCAAGGGCAATAACTCTAAAATACTGAATAAATCTACAAGCAAACCCCCAGGTGCATACCTACGCATGCTGACCAACATGCCTAGTCCAGATCAAATATTTTTGAACTACATGTGACATTTTAATTGAAAATTCATACTTAATCAAGGGCAATCTGTAAGAACTTAATTAATCCACGTGCAAAACCCCAGATGCACAACTTCACATGCTGATTATCATCATTTCTGTAAAGCTTGTAAATTCTTGATCAAGAATTTTAGAGGTACACATGACACAACATTTGGAATGTTTTTTTCTAAGTCAAGGGCAATTACTCTACAAATTCTGATAAATATACAAGCAAAACTTAAGGTGTACAACAAAATTTGCCGACCAACATTTCTAAAAAGTGTCATTAATACTCTAGGTCAAAAACTTTTTGAGCTAAGTGCAACACAGGTTGAAATTTTGCAAATTTTTACCAAGACAATGACAGTAACTCTAACAAAACTGAATAAATCCACATGCAAAACTCTAGGTGCACACCTAAAAATGCTGATCAACATTCCTGTAAAATGTGTGGACTCTAGCTTAAGCACTTATAGAGCTACATGTGACTCAACATAGGAACGCTCAAACACACGCACGAACAAGGGCAAGTCTAAATTCCCCCACCTTCCCTAGAGTTGGTTCCCTAGTTCATATAAACTAGTATATACATCAACAAGAATGATAACACCTATACAACAGGCAATGACTTATTAAATATAAGACTTTTCAATTACAATAAGATACAAAGAAAAGATTTATAGTTGTTTGTTCTTAGCTTTATTTCAAAGTTAATTTTACAAACATTTAACATATTTTTACAGATATAAGGTGGTATTACAACTGACAATCTCTTTACTTAGCTTTCCTTACATGAAAAAAATTCGGAATTCCTGATGGAATTCTTACTCGCAGCAGTGACTGAATGACGAGTCCGAGGTTTTAAAGAAATTCACCAAGCTCAAACTCAGATCTCAGGTATTTGATTGGTTAGAGACTTCCACAGAATGTACACTAACTGATGAAAATCCTGAGACGCGAGACAAGACTCAGAAATATAGTTTTATAACCTCACTGCATGAAGTCCTCAATCTTTAATAAATGACACTAGTGGATTGAGTCTTATACAGTTAAAAGTTAAACTAACAGAATACAAATACTGGCTTAATTTATACCTGATATTATTTAAGAGATCAACTGGTAAACATCAAAAACCAACACTTTGTAAAAAAACATTTTAGAACATGAAAGAACAAAAATTGAACACAATATTGCTTTCATTTAACAGCAGTAGCATGCTTTTGGCAGTAATTATGAAAATTGATATAAATATATGATGCAATAAAGTAAAAAGCACAACCCAAAACTAAACATAACCCCCCCCTCCCGTTAAAACAAAGAAACTAAAAACACGGCATTATACATGTCATTTCCTAATGACTTCAATGCAAGTATAAATTGGAAAAATATAATGACCAATAAAAGAAAATTTCAACAATTAAATGATATTTCTTATATCAATTAATGTAAATTAGAAAATATAATTATCAATATAATTATTAATACAAAGAATTCTAGGTATTTCTCATACCACTATACATAATAACTGATAGGAAAATTCAAACAACTATATCTTGCTATATCTTATATTCTTATATCACTACCTCAAATTGTCAATTGTGTTCTTTAACAACAGAACTAAAATGTTAACTGACAAATGAATGCTGTAAAAAATAGATTACTTTATTAAAAGAACTTGTATCATACAATGTAACTTGAACAATCTGAGTCTTGGAATATAACTTAGTCCGTACCATTGATACTTCTGTACATATGGTTACAAATGAATTCAATCTTTCAAAAAAGCACACACAAAAAACGACGACAATGATTTAACACTTTCACTATGTATAGGCTATGACAAAGTTTATGATCACAACCTAGCTACAATACACTACCAGCACAATCTGTTTGCCTACAAGATAAGTATAGCTGTCTTTGGTGTATAAACAATGCATCAGACTGATTCAAACTTTTTTTATAGAACTGTTATTCATATTTCTATTAGTAGGTAATCAAAATATTATATTTTAAATACTGACAATTGTTAGTTTACTTTAAAATAAAATATAGTTTTGTACAGTGAAAATATATTAAATGCACATTTCTTGTAAAATATAAACTTTCACTGGTACAGTATTTATAAATTAATTCTCTGACAATAAAATATATAAACTACTGTCTACACATGGTCTAGATTAGGTTGCTAGTCACAGGTACATGCATGTGTATCAATCATTTGTTGTTGTTTTTTGTGTGTTATTTTTTTTAATTAGATAAAAAAAAAATGATTTACATCAAAACCCTGCATATCTTGGATACTTTATGCCTTTTGGAGCTGAGACAACTATGGGAAATATGTCATACATTGTATATGCCTAGTCAAAATAAAACTGAAAGACACAGAGTAAAGAAAAATAATTGCACACAAAAAAACCCACTTTCAACTGAGGTAGACCCCTATAAGGTTTTTGGACTAGCAAGGGAAACAACCTATGGTGTGAGTGGAGTATCAGTGAGTCGTAGTTCTTGAATAAGCTGTTGTTTCTCTCTCAATAATTTCATGATATCTGTACAATAACTGGTCTCATCCTCTAATACAATCAGCTGTCGTAACTCCTACAATATATAAAATAACATGATAAAGAAATTAATAAACATACTTTTAGAATCATTGACATCAGCATGATGAGGACAACATTTAACTTTGTTCTCGGACATCTTTTAACACATTTGAAATTTTGGTATATACAAGTACATGTATTAATATAACAAGAGGGCCATGATGGCCCTGAGGTCGCTCACCTGTATATAGCCCCCCCCCCCCACCAATAAGAGGATGTTTCATGCTAAACATCTAAGCTCTAGCTCATTGGGCTTTTTAAAAGAAATTTTTTTTAAAGTTTTTACTATAAACATACAGTTAAAAACAATGACACCCCTGGGGCCGGGCCAGTTTTGACCCCAGGGCTTTTATTTGAACAAACTTTGTAGACACTTACTAGAAGATGTTTCATGCTTAATATCTAAACTCTAGCTATTTTGGTTTTTTCAAAGAAGATTTCTTTAAGTTTTGCTATACACATATAAGGAAAATCAATGACCCCGGGGCGGGGCCAATTTTGACCCCAGGACTTTTATTTGAACAAACTTGCTAGACACCTATTAGAACATGTTTGATGCTTAATATCTTAGCTCTAGCTCTTTGAGTTCTTTGAAAGAAGATTTTTTAAGTTGTTACTATATGCATATAGGGAAAATCAATGACCCCCTGGGGCGGGGCCAATTTTGACCCCAGGGCTTTTATTTGAACAAACTTTGTAGACACCCTTAAGAAGATGTTTCATGCTAAACATCTAAGCTCTAGCTCATTGGGCTTTTTAAAAGAAGATTCTTTTAAGTTTTTACTATACACATATAGTTAAAAACAATGACACCCCTGGGGCGGGGCCAGTTTTGACCCCAGGGCTTTTATTTGAACAAACTTTGTAGACACTTACTAGAAGATGTTTCATGCTTAATATCTAAACTCTAGCTATTTGGGTTTTTTCAAAGTAGATTTTAAGTTTTTGGTATACACATATAAGGAAAATCAATGACCCCCAGGGCGGGGCCAATTTTGACCCCAGGTCTTTTATTTGAACAAACTTTGTAGACACTCACTATTTCATGCTTAATATCTAAACTCTAGCTATTTGGGTTTTTTCAAAGAAGATTTTTTAAGTTTTTGCTATACACATATAAGGAAAATCAATGACCCCCGGGGCGGGCCAATTTTGACCCCAGGGCTTTTATTTGAACAAACTTGGTAGACACCTATTAGAACATGTTTGATGCTAAATATCTTAGCTCTAGCTCTTTGAGTTCTTTAAAAGAAGATTTTTTAAGATTTTACTATAGGCATATAGGAAAATTAATGACCCCCTGGGGCGGGGCCAATTTTGACCCCAGGGCTTTTATTTGAACAAACTTGCTAGACACTCATTAGAACATGTTTCATGCTAAATATTTTAGCTCTAGCTCTTTGGGATCTTTAAAAGAAGATTTTTTAAGTTGTTACTATATGCATATAGGGAAAATCAATGACCCCCAGGGGCGGGGCCAATTTTGACCCCAGGGCTTTTATTTGAACAAACTTGGTAGACACTCACTAGAAGATGTTTCATGCCAAATATCTAAGCTCTAGCTCTTAGGGTTTTTTAAAAGAAGGTTTTTAAAGTTTTTTCTTTCGGTTGCCATGGCAACCAGAGTTCTGCATGGAATTAAATTCTTTGAACAATTTTTAAAGGTGACCACCAAAGGACCATTCCTGTGAAGTTTGGATGAAATAGGCCTTGTGGTTTATGAGGAGATGTCATTTAAAGTAAAAGTTTACGGACGACGGACGGACGCCGGACGAAAAGCGATCACAAAAGCTCACCCTGTCACTTTGTGACAGGTGAGCTAATAAAAAAAAGCATTACCTTCACCAGTTATATATATAAAACAGTAAAATCTTATTGTTCAAATAGCTTTTTGTTTAAAAAATGTTTTCGGTTTCAGACCTTGTTTCGCAACTGAGGTTGAATAGATATGTTTAAACCAAATGTTTACCTGTCGAGATATTTTACAAGTATCCGATCCAAATCTATAATAGCATGCTCCATCTATCATAGTGTATATAGATCCTTTACTACCCCGCACATTTATCTCTGAAAATGACAGAAAATATTATCAAATTCCTGAAAGTTATGCTTAACAAAATTATTAAGTTTATCTTATATAAACGGATTGCGAGTATACTCCTTGCAGAGTGATGCAATTACTTGAGATGATGATGATGAAACCCTTTCCTCTCACAAGAACTCGCTTCTTATATCTGTAATATAAACATAACAATGTTTTAAGATTATTTAACATTTTACTGTACAATACCAGAATATATTTGGACAGGGTATTTAGCTGGAGAAACCATATTGGATGACTTGCCAGGCAAGTTTAATTAGATTTTTAAAGCTGTGTACAATTCCAGATATATTCCAGTATTTATTGTTTAATGTTTGATAACCTGTTTATTCTCTATCCAAATTATATTGAGCAAATACGACTAAATATTTTTAAAGTCTGACACTGCAAGACACTTTTTGCTAGCAATACTTCTAGTATAATTCACTCTGAAACTTTTGTCAATAACAGCTTTTATCATTGACGATGTAACAGGAAAAGACAAAACGCACATAACTGTCCAATATAGGACGATGCAACATTCAATATAGAGATATATTCGATGGTCACATGAAAACATTTAAAAGCAATGACTAGATGTTAATAATTTATATAGAACAATTCTTTGTATTACACACATGTAAGATAACATCCCTGTGACATCATTGTCATCTCTACATTTAAGAAGAAAAGCATAAAAAGGGAGCATAAAATGTCTTAACAGGTTTATTTTCATTAATTGCAAAGTTCAGACATGTAATAAATAGAATTTTACATTCATAGTTGTCTAACATTTTGTTAAACTTGTCCAAGAAAATATTACAAAACCTGCCAAAGGTTTGTGCTATAATAGTTTCATTAACTGGTTTAATAAAAACATTGTAATATTATGGCAACTCATGTGAGTTCCTATATAAATACATGTAAATTTATTCATTTACACCGACTAATGTAATGCAACCAAACTACCATCAGCCTCTGGGAATAGCCAGAATTTTGACATAAAATACAGGTAAATCTGGACAGAAGAAGGTTAATCAAAAAATATTGAGAAATGACTGTATATAATTTTAGTGTACATACCTATCACATAATGGTTTGGAACGGACTGTCCGGTGTTGCTATCAATGACCGGAACATCTTTAATACTGAACTGTGAGTGTAGTAGAGCCGGAGAGATCTTACTAAACATGTGCTGGTCTACACCGAGTCTGAACCGGTCCTTCTCGTCCCTCGTTAACTCAAGACCAAACACCTCGCTATTTTCATCTACGCCAAAGTAAATAGTACCACCATGACCTAAAGGTCAAATTAGAAGATTTAGCTAATTAAAATCATGGTAAAATTATTCATATTCATATTTTATTTCATTTGTTATTAAAATTAAAACAGACTTCAAAATTAAGGAGTGCATATCTTTTGTGGTTCATGGAACTAGACCAATAATCTTTAAAAGGTATAAAGCAATACCTTATGAAAGGTTGTTAAAGAATCTATAAAATGTGAAAAACTTTTGCTTTCGTATTTTAATAGTGGATTCTCGAAAGAGTTGTAACACAACATCTGTGTTATCTTACACACATGAATATTGTCAGTGATTTTTTTCCCCCCAATCTTAAAAATAACCTGTGGCTACCTGAAGGGGAAAATATATAGCGTGATGAATCAGAAAAGGGGAAATCTGAAAACAAATTCCAACAAATGAGAATGGAATTTACCCACACATTTGATAAAATTTTCAATTTCAATTCAATTAAACATGCATGGTACATAGCAAAGGCTATATATAGGGACAGCTGTCTGATGTAAGTCAGACGCTTACAAGTCATGGTACTGGTGAAAAAGTGCACAGGGCACAGGGCATTTAAAGGGAAAATATTAGCATTTTGTGGGGAAAATAGACTTATTTTGGGCTATGGGAAACAGCCTTTATTCGGCTGTAAAATGTAGGGGGAAAAAATCAGATTGTATATAAATGGAATAAAAAGTTCCAAATCAAAATATGCTGCTATTTCAAGAAGTATACAAACTTACATCTTTGCAGTTTGTTTTTTTCAAATTCAAACACTAATTGTGTACACAACAGGCAACAGATACATTTATCACACACCCGTGCCGATTTTGCGACTCCGTAAATATGGTATTGCACAGCCGTGCATATATTTTGATGTGAAATCATTTGCCTTATACAAACACAGTTAAAAGATGCGCTAAATGTTAGCGTTTTACTATAGACGCGTCAATGAAAAATTACTCTTATTTCACTTTAAACGGTCTTTATTTTAGGTATGTGATAAATAGAATATTAAATTTGTGTAAGTTCATTACTGAATTTATTGCACTCGTTGAATAAAATAATATTATGCTCACCAGAGGCTCGCATAATATAATTTTATTTAACTTGTGCAATAAATTCAGTATTGAACTTACACTCATTCAATATCCTCTATATATTAAATGGCATTTTACACTTTAATATCGGATGAAATATAGAAAAATAATTCATTATATCAGTACTAGAGATAACAATGTGTGAAAGAGAATAAACATTTAATAGATTTACATCCCTTGAAAAAAGAAAGCCTTAGTCAAAATTTAAGAAACCCTTACCATATAGTTCATAAGATGTTCAAAATAAAATAAAATACATAACCAAAGGGAACATGTCAAACTCATTCATACATGTAGGGAAAACATGTATTGTAAATAGTTTTAGCTGTTGACTTATGCATGTACTTTTTTGTAAATTACAGATTCACACTTTCGAGTGTCAAAGAAATATGTGGCCTGGTCTTTTCTTGAAAAAAGTCTAACTTGGTGTTGGTATCCAAGATATAATTTCATTGAAATCTTAGTATGATATTGAGCAATTTTAATTCAGACTAACCTACAACAAGAGCTGTCGGTAGGACAGCAACGCTCGACTATTCTGAGTGCTTGATAGTAAAAAAAAAAATGCTTGATACAGTTACCTCCTCCTGTTAACAGGTTGGGGTCATGATGGTGAACAAGTGTGCAAAGATTCAAAGCCATATGTCTATGGACTTTGAAAATATTTGAGGTATAACAGAAACTTTAACATAAATTCTAAGTCAAAAAAGGGGCATAATTCTGTCAAAATGCTTGATAGAGTTACCTCCTCATGTCTACAGGTTGGGGTCATGATGGTGAACAAGTGTGCAAAGTTTCAAAGCCATAAGTCAATGGACTTTGAAAATATTTGAACTATTACAAAAACTTTAACATAAGTGGTTACGCCGACGCAGACGCCGACGCTCGGGTGGCTGCAATAGCTCTACTTATTCTTATCAAATAGTCGAGCTAAAAATAACTGTCAAGGAGGTAAATACATACACTCAATAAAAGAATAAATAAATTTTTTATTTTGGCTGTTTTGTACTTACCTGTATTTAACATGCCACACACATGTTTAGCAAATGATAACACATGTATACCCTTGACATATTTCTGTGGACACAACTCATGTTGTTCATCATCATATATGTTCAACCTTTCACCAAGATAGTAACCCTGTGACCTCTCTATGTTATCTGGTACAGGTGTACTGGAACATCCCTTACCTGAAATAATTGTTTCTAAAGTGTATTATATTTCAATGAAGAAATCCTATCACTAGCTTCTTTACAATATGACATAACCTGTCTATAAGGCAGGCACTTAATGTAAATTATTTGATATGCTGAACATTGTCTCAGATAACTTTTCCACAGTTGCCTTGGAAACCATTTTGTGCCAATTGAGATACAATACCTATAACATTTCAAACTAGAACTATCACTAAATGTGATTAATACCCCCACAAGACTGCTTCGGAAATGAGGATGTTACTAGTTACAGAATACCTTGTAAAAGAATTGAAATATAGAGTTATGGTTGTGGGCAATTAAAGATAGTTGTGGTTCTTATATGTTGCATTTCCTTTCAATGTGGTTGGCCATTGATGAAGTTTAATTGAATTACTCTGTAATAAGTCCAGAAAGACAAAGAAAAGGAACAAAGGACAATAACTCTATAAATACTGAAGATAGAGTTATAGTTCTTGTGCAATGCACTTCCTCTTATTGTGCTTGACCATTGTATGAAGTTGTTTTCAATTCCAACCAGTATGTTTTAAGTTATGCTCCTGACAAGGAAAAGTATCAAAGGGCAGTAACTCTGTATTTTGTCAAAATGGAGTTATGGCTCTTGTGCACTGCACTTCCTTTTAATGTCCTTGACAACTGTGTGAAGTTGTATTGAATTCCAAACAGTAGTTTTCAAGTTATGCTCTGGACAAGGAAAAGTAACAAAGGGCAATAACTCTGTAATTAGTCAAGATGGAGTTATGGTTCTTGTGCACTGCACTTTCTCTCAATGTGCTTGACCATTGTATGAAGTTATATTGAATTCCAACCATTAGTCTTCAAGTTATGGTCCGGACAAAAAAGGCAATGGAAAAGTAACAAAGGGCAATAACTCTGTAATTACTTTAGATAGAGTTATGATTCTTGTGCACTGCACATCCCCTTATTGTGTTTGATAATTGTATGAAGTTGTTTTGAATTCCAACCAGTAGTTTTCAAGTTATGCCCCGCACAAGGAAAAGTAACAAAGGGCAATAACTCTGTAATTAGTCAAGATAGAGTTATGGTTCTTGTGCACTGCACTTCC
This sequence comes from Ruditapes philippinarum, assembly GCF_026571515.1. Lineage (NCBI taxonomy): Eukaryota > Metazoa > Mollusca > Bivalvia > Venerida > Veneridae > Ruditapes > Ruditapes philippinarum. The sequence goes on from NW_026863183.1 coordinate 76,251, forward strand.
TCTCAATGTGCTTGACCATTGTATGTAGTTATATTGAATTCCAACCATTAGTCTTCAAGTTATGGTCCGGACAAAAATATCAATGGAAAAGTAACAAAGAGCAATTACTCTGTAATTACTTTAGATAGAGTTATGGTTCTTGTGCACTGCACTTCCACTTATTGTGTTTGACAATTGTATGAAGTTGTTTTGAATTCCAACCAGTTGTTTTCAAGTTATGCCCCGGACAAGGAAAAGTAACAAAGGGCAATAACTCTGTAATTAGTCAAGATAGAGTTATGGTTCTTATGCACTGCACTTCCTCTCAATGTGCTTGACCATTGTATGTAGTTATATTGAATTCAAACTATTAGTCTTCAAGTTATAGTCCGGACAAAAAAAAAGCAATGGAAAAGCAACAAAGGGCAATAACTCTGTAATTACTTAAAATAGAGTTATGGTTCTTGTGCACTGCACTTCCACTAATTGTGTTAGACAATTGTATGAAGTTGTTTTGAATTCCAACCAGTAGTTTTCAAGTTATGCCCCGGACAAGGAAAAGTAACAAAGGGCAATAACTCTGTAATTAGTCAAGATAGAGTTATGGTTCTTGTGCACTGCACTTCCTCTCAATGTGCTTGACCATTGTATCTGGTTATATTGAATTCAAACTATTAGTCTTCAAGTTATGGTCTGGACAAAAAAAAGCAATGGAAAAGTAACAAAGGGCAATAACTCTGTAATTACTTTAGATAGAGTTATGGTTCTTGTGCACTGCACTTCCCCTTATTGTGTTTGACAATTGTATGAAGTTGTTTTGAATTCCAACCAGTAGTTTTCAAGTTATGCCCCGGACAAGGAAAAGTAACAAAGGGCAATAACTCTGTAATTAGTCAAGATAGAGTTATGGTTCTTGTGCACTGCACTTCCTCTCAATGTGCTTGACCATTGTATGTAGTTATATTGAATTCCAACCATTAGGATTCAAGTTATGCTCTGGACAAGGAAAATGCAACGGACGTCTGGACCGACCGACCGACAGACCGACCGACCGACCGCCCGACCGACCAACCGACCACCGGGTGACTCCTATATACCCCCCCAAACTTCGTTTTTGGGGGTATAACTACAAACAAACAAACTCTTTCTCTTCCAGTAAAATGGATCTCAAAACATAATTATAACTTCTTACATAATAATGACCTTGACCCTTGAGCTGGAGACCTAGTTCTTGCCTTTTAAAATACTTTATGCATTCCCCCCATCCCTAAATGAACGACAGGATTGTTCACTATAAGTCTTATTAGAAAGTATTGATAATTGCTACACAGTCTCTTTGTAAATATAAAATAATCATGTTTTGACTTCACACAAAGTAGATATGTTGTATTTAAAACTCAACACACTATAAGTGGTCACAATATGAATATAATTCATAATGTCATTAAAAGAAAAGACAAACTTCACTTGACCTGTAAAATGGAATGAGCTTCCCACACATAGTTTATTCATTCTTTTATTCAAATTAGACATATGAATTTCATAGATTTCATTAAATTTCTGTGATTGAAGTATTTTACTCAAGGATGAGCAAAGTATAATTCAATCATTTTTAATGAAAAATGTCCTTAAAAGTAACGTGTGACTTTTCACTTTTGATGTACCAAACTTGTTTGAATATGCGTCACATAAAGTCCACGTGCCAAACATTTGTGCATAATCATTTAAAATCTTTCAATAAAAGACAGTCACATGTACAGACAAGAAAAGACCATTTATTCCCAATCATTTTAAGACAATAGGCATACAAGTGTGACCTTGACCTTTAAACTAAAGACCTGATTATTGTGTGTGACACATTGTCATCACGTCAAACACATTTATGCCAAGTTATGTCAAAATTCATCCAAGAATGACAAAACTACTGACCGGACACAACCATGTTTGTTTGTTTGATTGGGTTTTACGTTACACCGACACAGTATAGGTCTATGGCGACGCTCCAGCTTTAATGGTGGAGGAAGACCTCAGGTGCCCTTCCATGCATTATTTCAGGCACAACCGTGTATGCACTTTTATAGAAGAAAATACATTATCATGATATTGTACATACAACCACAGAGTTCCAGATAATTTTTTTACACTGGGGGTAATTACCCCCACTTTCAGAATGTGGGGGTATATTTAGATATATCGTAAATCTAAAGGGTACAATTAAATGACTTACTTTTTTGTACAAAAATAATATGATCCTTTGAAAATAGAATATTTTTTAATGAAAATACATTAAAGATATTTATTTTGTATTAATTTAGCAGATATTCAGCGTGAATTCACTTCAATTGAAAGGCCTTTACCATAGTCTTATTTTATTTTATATTGTTTACAACAAAAATTGGTGACAATACATAAACAGTAACGTTACAAATAATCATCAATCAATTGCCGATTTCTGCATGTTTATTGCACCATCATTAGCCCATACATTGCCAGCTTTAAATTTATGACAAGTCAGATATTTCATTCCTACTTCAGTACCAGTTTATGAAATTTGAAGCCAGGGATAACATTTTTGCCGATTTTCAAGTGTTGTGTTGCGATTCACAATTACTGCGAATTCACTTATATTCGTGGGCATGAAATTTTGTGGTTTTATCAAAACCGGCATTTTCGTGGGTTCTTAAATTCGTGGATTTTCGTTTTCTTGTCAAAAAAAATTCAGTTACCTAATGCAAAGTAATCTTAAACTTAATCGCCGAACATTTTTACTTACAACATGTACATCACAGCGGTTGTCAATAAATTTAATCCTTGCCACTGGGCATAACTAATATAGCACAGTTACTGCCGATTATTGACTGCAATTAACACATTTGTGTGACATGATATGCACCTCCATTGAACACACTGCCCCTGTAATTCGCCGATGTAAACATCGCATAATTCATACGACACCTGGCACGTTTTAACCAGCGAGTTTAAAAGTTAACACCCTGAATTGGTCTGACCATATTTTAGGACAGTAACTACACGCAACGTCATAGCGACTGTGTAAATTTACATGCATATAAATTATTCTCGGTAAATAACACGAGCATATGCGGATCTTGTAAAAGTCGGTGGCGTCTTTGTTGTTTACGGAATAGCATTCGCACAAATACAGATTAAAATTCATATAAACTGGATCATTTAAAAACGACAAAAGAAAGTAAAATATATCTGTTTTAGCGATCGTATTTTTATAGTTTTGTGTACTTACGACATTAATATCAAAGACTTTTTTTTAAAAATTAATAAGAGCAAACTGACAATTTTTATTAGCGCTAATTATTGCACTGCCTGGGTTCCCATATTTACTCGATTATGTCAAGTATTCTTGTTAACACAATCAAGTCCTAGTAGACTACAACGATCAAGTATGTATATGCGACATTTGTGACATATAATCGAGTTTTCTTTCAAGTTTCTTAAATATTGCAAACGGATTTAATATGTCACTAACCTGGTTATCTGTCTGTAATTACATCCGTTTCACGAAATATCGGCCGGAAAAGAGCCGACGCGTGTTTGTAATAATATATAGAACAGAGACTGGGTAAGAAGTATTTGTTGGGATAAAAGTTCGTTGGATCTTAAATTCGTGGATTGATCTACCCACGAAAACCACGAAAATTCGTGCCCCACGAATAATAATTATTTTACAGTATGTGCGCCCTTTTCGTTTTAAATACACGATCTAAAATGTCTTCAACAATAGGATTCACAATTGTTTTAGTGTGTAACTGAGTTGCGTTAAAAAATTGTCAATTTTCCTCTGCTTTGGTTTGGAAGCAGCCATGATTTAAATCTTTATTAACAAACGCTTGCAATTATAAATGGAAATCAAGCCACACATTTTACCAAGCGTCTACGCGATAAAGACATTATTTGACTGGTTTACAGAATGAAAAGTAGTTGGAAGTATTTTGGCGGGTATTAAACGGAAAAAGATACACAGTCAACTGTCAAACGGAAATGGAATCAGCTGTTTCAAAAATGAAAGTACACACTTAATACGCTTCGATTTTTCATTCTTTGCGTATTTAATTTATAGCGTTACGCAACAAATTTGAAATATGGTGCGTATTTAGCTGCTTTTGAAGCGTAAAATATGCCGATACGCACGTTATCTGGAACTCTGAACCATGACCTTTACCAACATGCAGTATTATATAATAGATAACATATAATGTACATCCCATGAAAATTGTGTTACAAAATCATAGCTTTAAAAAAGTAACTATATTATATTATCAAATGTATTTCATGTCTTACCATGTATATTTTGACTTTCTGGATCAGAGTCACTGTCAAATTCATCCTAAAAATAGAGAAAGAAACAAAAAATTTACGGATGTGCTAAACAATACTATCAGTAACCAATGTTTTTCATGTTGATAAATCTGACTTACAACTGTAAAATTTATGCCCTAGTTGAGTTAACTCAACAGGTAAAAAGTATTGAACCTTGGATATATGTATGTGTACAGCATATGACCCTATACACAAACATTTCCTTGCTTTTCTTTAAAAAAAAGAGACTATTTTAATCAGTGCCAATGTGTTATGTCATGTAGAGTGATATTTGTAGTGTCCTGGCTGCAGGTCTATTTAACATGTTATAAGTCTGTCTGTATATTTGTGATCTGTTTATCATGCTAGGGTCTAGTAGGTCTATTTTACAAGCTCCGGTCTATAGTCAACAGTCTATTTAATATGCTTGGAGTCTATTTCACAATAGAATGTTTACTTTACAAAGAGGGTCTTTGCACATTGTTGAGCTGTATTTTCATGTTGCTGTCTTTTTTTAATAAGCTTGGGTTGTATTCAATATGCTAGGTCCTATCGTACATCTCGGATTGTACCTAACATTTTGGGGTCTATAGAAAAATATCTGGAGGTTATACATGGACGAATACATTTCCGTATCGTTCAAATTTATACAGGTAAACTTACATTGAACAACTGATCTGGTGAATTCTTATTTTTAGGACAAGTTCTTCTTTGAGCAATTTTGTCATTTCTGAAATGTTAATTGAAAATATGCATCAACAATTCTTTTATCATTTAAAATAAACTTACATCTTAATAGCAGTAGTTTTACTATAATTTATTCTTATTTTACAGTATGGTTGTTTTTACAGACTTTGGACTCATTACACAGTCTTGGGCATTGTGTTTATTAACTTGTAAGCCTGTGGTGGTTAGTTTAAATCATGATCAGAATAGAAATTTTCCTCCTCTGACAGACATGGGCATTATTAATTAAGGGATAGAGAACATACCATGTTTGATAGTGTTCCATTTATTATTTCACAATATGTTGAAAGGGTTTCTTTTGTTCAGCTCTCTTAATTAAAGCCACCATAATATTGAACACAATGGTATGATATAACTGTATGTAATAAACAAATGATACTGGTACTGACTTAGAGTTCTGCAGTTCTGTAGGTTCTGGTACAGATTTTATCTGGTAATTTCCCAGGTATACTCTCAGCAACTTGACACAGAAATAATATAAAGGATCATTTCTCTCCACCTTAATCATCAGTTCATTAATCTTATCAACACCTGCAATAAACATATGATGAGTGTTTGATAATTATTCTTTCCTGGAATAAGTAAAGAATACAATGCCTCTTACAACTGAGATCTTATTAAAGCTGCATCCCTCCAGATGAGCGAAAATAGTTCAATAAAATCAAACTTAAGAAAAATGTACTAAGATTTGAGGAAAAGTAAAATATTCAAGATTTCAGTAATAATTTACATGTTATGTGCGATTAATGACTGATTTTTTTCAGAATTTATAACTTTATTTCTACTGTGTTATCAACACCTGCAATAAACATATGATGTTTTGTTATTGTTTTTTTTAAATCTTTTCTTACCTGAAATACAATGCATTATCTTATACAAACAGAATTAGAAGTAAGAAGTACGAGTGTCATGTTTATCCATTTAAACAGCTGTGGTTGGTTTTTAGTTGAAAACCGGTTAGAAAATACAATAACCGATAACCGAGGTTAGTTTTCGACAAAAGAGTCAACAAAACATTTAGTTGATTTATTACCTTAGTTTCTTATAACAAGATATGACAATTTGTTTGTATTTTAGTTGCAATCAACAGTGTATTTTTTCCTATCTGATCAAGTACAGTAGAACTTCTATGAGTCGAACTTCGATTAGTCGATTTTCTCGATGTGTCGAAGAAAAATGAAAGTCCCGATTCTTCCCCCTATATATTCCTTATAAAAACCTATTCATGAGTCGAGATTTTATGTGTCGAATTTTTCGATGTGTCGAAGTTTTTTCGTGGTCCATATTAAGTAAATCTAGAGTAATTTACCACAAATAAGTCGAAGTTGTTCGATTATTTTGACACCTTCGATCTCGAGACATTTTTCACACCTTATCTGGCTGCGAAGACGATTTCCAATTAACTTGTGTGACAGGTGTTAATTACACAGCCGTGTGTTCAAACAGCCTTTGTTTGCGATAAAATGTGTGATAAAATGCTTTAATCGTTACTATTTTAATTGTCATAGTGGTATTTGAAAGTAAACGGTAAGAACTACTTTCATTTGAAAGCATCCGTGACCCGGTGTCGCGTGAGAATAACACGCGTAATATTTACGGTATGCCTAAAATACGAAAGTGAGATTTTTGACGAAAGTGAGCGAAAGTGAGCGAAAGTGACTTTTAAAATAGTAATTATAACATTTTAATAGACTTTTAAAACAAACTTGCAGTTTGTAGACGTATATTATTAGAAAATAATTATATTTATTAACAGAAATAATCATAATGATGATTTAATCGCTACTAATTTGCATAATTTCTATACACAAGTTCTTATATCTCCCTTTCGCTCACATTGAAAAATACGAAAGTGACTTATAAAATATTAAATATTCTGTTTTAATTGAAATTTTTACTAAAATTATAATTTGTAGATGTATATTATCAGAATTTGATGATACCTATTTTTTAAAATAATCATTATGATAATTTAATCGCTATTTATTTGCATTATTTTTAGACACAAGTTCAGATATCTTCCTTCGCTCAGATTGAAAAAATACGAAAGTGACTTCAAAATATCGAATATAGCGATTAATTTGAATCTATATAATTATAAAAGATTGTAGACGTATAGTTTTGGAATTTGATTGATAATATCTATTTTTAAAAATTATCATTATGATGATTTAATGGCCATGCATTTATTTGCATAATTTCTATACACATACACAAGTTCAGAAATCTTCCTTTCGCTGACATTGAAAAATACTAAAGTGACATATAAAATATTAAATATACTGGTTAAGTTGATTTTTTACTAAAATTTCTCTAAGTAGACGTATACTATCAGAAATTGATAATATTCATTTTCAAAAATAATCATTATATATGATGATTTAATCGCTATTTATTTGCATAATTTCTATACACAACTACATAGATCTTCCTTTCGCTCACATTGAAAAATACGAAAGTGACTTATAAAACATTCAATATACCTTTTATTTTGAATTTATATTAATACAACAGTTTGTAGACACATAGTTTCAGAAATGAATAAAAAAATACTTAAAAATCATTATGAGGTTTTAATATTCATGCATTTTCATTATTTCTATATAGCAATTTCAGAGATCTTACTTTCGCTCACTTTCGTATTTTCAATGTTAAGGAGAGGAAGCGAAGTGATTTTAAAAATATCAAATATAGCGTTTTAATTGCACTTAACCCTTTCACTGTTAATTTCGGCGTATTTGCCATATGGACGGCTTTAGCCGTTTCTATAATAATAACAGTAATAATAATAAATTAATAATAATAATTATAATAATAAAAATAATAATAAATATAAAGAAAATTATACCATCGACAATAATTATTATTATTATACTAATAAAACAATAACCCTCTGGCAGCGAAAGGGTTAAGATTAATAATGCAGTTTGTAGACGTATATTATCAAAACTAGTATCTTTAATCAATATGATTTGATCTTCATTTATTAGCATAATATTTATACACAAGCTCAGAGAATTTGATCTTCCTTTCGCTTACTGTGAGCCTGACGAAAGTGACTTACAGAATATCAAATATAGCGTTGAAATAGAATTTCATGATAATATTGCAGTTTGTAGACGTATGTTATAAGCTATAGTAACTATCATTTTTATAAAACTTAATATGTTAAGATGAAAAATGAAATTTATTATATAAACTATAATTGGCAAAAACATGAATTATACAATTTATGCGTTAGGGCTCCGATTTACAGTTCTCAATTTCTTACATCGTCTTTTTCGGGCAGTTTTTTAATTTTTGATTAACGATGGTGTTACCTAACATTTAATATTCTGTTTATATATTATATTGTAATTATACTGTTTGATTCTAAACTAACAGTAATAGGTCTTGAATGTGTTTCTCATTATTATAATGTCTCTTGAAATTCTTAAATGGAATGGTCTTATGTAGGTTTTATGTGAATAGTTGTATATATGTTTGAAAATGCATGTATACGAATGAGACAAAATAAAGTATGAATATGTTTACATGCAAACACGTGTTGTCATATCATTTTCGCACCCACTTTAATTGATAGTACACACGACGGTGACCGCATGACGCTTTAATCCCACTAAAGTATTATTATAATCCAATCATAGGTATGTAACTGATGACACTTGCCCGGTTGTTTATTGAGTGGACAATTGAATTAACCTTTCTTCTGCACCACCATAGATATCTTGCATGGATTAAAGTGGCAGTTATTATGCTCATCCAGGTGTAGATGAGCAATGTACATGTTAATTTGAAAAATAATTTGGAATTTCCCATCATTATGTTAAATAATATTTCACTATGAAAAAAGGAAATAAGTAATCCACGGAATTTTCTATAGATATCGTACTATATATATATCGGTAAAGTTCAATCTTTTTATAAGTTTGGATTTTTTTTTATATTTTGTGCTAGTCATTTTCATCATCAATTATAGGTCAATCACCATGAAAACATGAATAATAATGAAAATGACTCATTTATTTTTTTATTATAAAAAACATTAATATCGTGAATATTGACATTGACTTTCGTCCGATTAAGTCACTTTCGTATTGTTCAAAGTGGGCAAAAGTAAGATATCAGAACAGGTATACAGCAATTATGAAAATACATGGATATTAAATCATCATAATGATTATTTTTTTTTAATATATCTTATTCATTTCTAAAAACATGCGTGGGAAAGGAAGATCTGTTATCTTGTGTAATGCAAATAAAGGGCGGTTAAATCATCATAATGATTATTTTTAAAAATAAATATAATTGACTTCTGATATTGTACGTCTACAAATTAATTGCAATTTTAGTAATACATTCAATTTAAACAGTATATTTGATATTATGTAAGCCACTTTCGTATTTTTCAATGCGAACAAAAGGAAGATCTCTGTATATATAACTTGTATATATAGATTATGCAAAATAAATGGCGATTTAATCATCATAATGATTATCTTTGAAAGTAAATATTATCATTTTCTGATAATATACTTCCACTTTGTGCAATAATAGTAAAAATAATTTCAATTTAAATGGTATATTTTATATTTTATAAGTCACTTTCGTATTTTTCAATGTAAGCGAAAGGAAGATATAACAATTTGTGTATATAAATTATGCAAATAAAAACCGAATAAATCATCATTATGATTATTTTTCATAATAAATATAAGTAATTTCTAATAATATACGTCTACAAACTGCAATTTTATTGTAAAAGTCTATTAAAACGTTACAATTAATATTTTAAAAGTCACTTTCGCTCACTTTCGCTCACTTTCGTCAAAAATCTCACTTTCGTATTTTAGGCAAACCCTAATATTTACTATAAGCTGGTTTAGTTATCGCCCTTTTGTATTGTTACGCCTTTTGTAACTCTATTGTATACGTAAAATTAGTCGTGAAAAAAGTTATTTAACATTCTATATTTATCATTGTAAAATGTAAAATATCAGAATAATGATGGAAAATATAAAATGGGTTTTGTTATAGATCTTATAATTAGGACTAGTCACGGGTCGAAATTTTGTCATGGAATTGAGAGCAATTCACGAGTCGAAGTCCCGATGTGTCGAAGTTTTTACGCAAGTCCCTTCAACTTCGACTTACCGAAGTTCTACTGTATAGTACAACCCTTTCAGAAAATAGTTACTATATATCGAATATCTATCATAATCATTTTGAGTACAACATAACACGAACAAAATGGCATATTTTGTCATAAAGAAAAAAAGTAAATGTTAAAACTCTATGGATTTTATTAGTATAGTCAATTAAACGGCAACCTAATAGCCGTGTTAAACAGATAGCATTTTTTTCTACCAATGACACTCCTAATTAGAAGAAAGTAGTTAAATAATTACTTTTGCATAAAAACAAAAGGCTACATCTATACGTATGGACTTATTTTCAGTGAAATTTTTTTTATAACTTTACATAAAACATATCAAAGAAAATAGGACAAATCTACAAGACAGGTAAATGTAAAAGAAATTTAACTGTTACCATACATTATGACATATACAACAACATTAGAGCAAAGTTCTTCACAAATCTTGAATAGATAATTAAAATTAATTATTGAAAGTTTGACACATTTTCACACAGAACATCCTTCTTTGTCACATATACATACAGTAAAATTATAAATGATTAAACCAGCAACATACCTTGCTGTTTATAAAACTGTGATCTTGTTTCCAAATTTCTACTAATGAGGTTTGATAGGCACATGACACACCTTGCCAGTAACAACTTCTCATCATTAGTGGCATGTAGAGAATCTACCTCATCTTCTGATCCTCTCTCACAGTAACTTGATATCATGTCTAAAACAAACAATATTTCACTGTAACTTACTATCATGTCTACAACAAATAATATCTCACTGTAACTTGATATCATGTCTACAACAAATAATATCTCACAGTAACTTGATATCATGTCTACAACAAATAATATCTCACTGTCACTTGATATCATGTCTAAAACAAATAATATCTCACTGTAACTTGATATCATGTCTAAAACAAATAATATCTCACTGTAACTTGATATCATGTCTAAAACAAATAATATCTCACTGTAACTTGATATCATGTCTACAACAAATAATATCTCACTGTAACTTGATATCATGTCTACAACAAATAATATCTCACAGTAACTTGATATCATGTCTAAAACAAATAATATCTCACTGTAACCTGATACCATGTCTGAAACAAATAATATCTCACAGTAACTTGATATCATGTCTACAACAAATAATATCTCACAGTAAATTGATACCATGTCTAAAACATATAATATCTCACTGTAACCTGATACCATGTGTAAAACAAATAATATCTCACAGTAATTTGATATCATGTCTACAACAAATAATATCTCACTTTAACTTGATACCATGTCTAAAACAAATAATACCTCACTGTAACTTGATACCATGTCTAAAACAAATAATATCTCACTGTAACCTGATATCATGTCTACAACAAATAATATCTCACTTTAACCTGATACCATGTCTAAAACAAATAATAGCTCACTATAACTTGATAACATGTCTACAAGAAATAATATCTCACTGTAACTTGATATCATATCTACAACAAATAATATCTCACTGTAACTTGATACCATGTCTACAATAAATACATGAAAATATCTCATAATTTACCTCCTATAATCTAACAATAATCTCTTATTATTATTTCTTATAATCATGTAGCCAGTACCTTTAACCTTGTCTTGCAAAATTTGTTAAATTGACTTGTCCAGCTTCTAATCAAGTTCTATTTTTTGGAACAGTTCATTATAAATTATGGGAATATCAAAATGAAAAGGTTAGTCAGCCAACCGTATAGAGTCTGCAATAACTTAAATTCAAATGTTTGGAATTGCAATTATTCTAACACATAGCTACAAATAACTTTCATAAAGTGATATCAGTCACAGTGTGAGTGATATGCTGTGAGTGATATAGATTTTATTTTACAGATGACATGGATGAAGCCCAGTATTCACTGGTCAACATAATAGACGTATTCTACCCTCTAGAGTATTAAAGAATCTGTCAGCAGCTGAGTAAAAATGAACCAATTTAGTGCTATGTAACTATCTATATTTAGACAAGAAATTAACTAATCCTAATAATAAATGCATTTAAAAAAGAAACACTTTTGTTTGAGTTCTTATACTGATTTTTCTGCAGGTAGTGATATGAAAAAGTTTCTACATACTCCAATAAACATTTGTGCCAACAGTGGTTACTGTTGTATAATCTGTGAGCTACTTTCTTCTGCAGACCAGCCTAATGTTTTCAAACTTGACATTTATTTAAGCGACCATCTTGCACTGAATAAAAAAATTTGAAAACAAAAACTAAGACCCAGGCTACACAAATTATCACAACATGTAAACAAAGGTATGGAACGTTCATCGGTATCTATACCTATAAGTATTTCAAGAAATCCAGCTTTGACAATAGTTGTTACCATCCCATAGCATGCTGACAGGTTGAGAAGTATCGTCAACACCTGAGCTGTCACTTTAGGTTTCGGACATTCCAGTAAGACATTCTTGATTATCTGAATCCCATCAAGTTTCTCGAGAAGCTCTCCTGTAAAGAAGGTAAAATAATAAGTCATTTATGCTAAATTAATTTTTTAAAGATGAAGGAATGAAACTGAAGAATGGATGTTTCTGCTGTTGATCTTACTTAACAGAGATAATAAAAAAAACAACTGATTTAACATATTACATGTAAAACATTATTATAATTTAAATTATGATAATGAAAAATATCAATATCTTTATTCTATTATGACCAGTTTACCATACAAAGAGATTTCATTGCATATGGACATAATTACAGTTTAAATAGTAAAACTTAACTCTCGTTATTTTGCATCAGCCTTGTCTTGCTCAGTATTTAATGTTACACAATGTTAACAATAGTACATGCAAGCACACTAAAAAATTGGCTCAAAGAAAGAGTAAGTCAGTGCCAACCTAAAGGAGAGTAATTAGTTTATGTTCCTCTATCAAAATCACACATATATGAGCCGCATCATGACAAAACCAACATAATGGGTTTGCGACCAGCATGGATCCAGACCAGCCTGCGCATCCACGCAGTCCGATCAGGATCCATGCTGTTCGCAATCAGTTTCTCTACTTGTAATAGAGTTGGTAAACGAACAGCATGGATCCTGATCAGACTGCGCAGATGCGCAGGCTGGTCTGGATCCATGCTGGTCGCAAACCCATTATGTTGGTTATGTCATGACGCGGCTCATATGTACAGACAGAATGTATAATATATATAGTTAAACCTCTGCAAAGCACCATACTTTAGGAGACAAAGATTTTGGCTGTTGTAGAGAGAAGTGCTGCTCTTATTGAGGTTAAATATTTTCCGATGTCTTAACCGGGAAAAGTTAAAATTGTCATTGTTAAGAAGTCATTGGTTTACAGAAGGCCATTCTGTGGAGGTTACACTGTATAGTAAGTATTGCTGAAGCCCTTTTTGAGACTTGGAACTCCTTTGTGGTCATAAAAAGTCCAATGATTATTCTCATATAAAAGATAAGCAGATAATGATTCATATTTATTTGGGACTTGTGTGATATATATACCTGCAGATACACTCTGTTTACACAGATTCACTAAGATGGCAGCAGCATTGTGTGACAGACTCTCATCATATGGTGGTGGTGATACACCTGTAATAAATACACCAATCTGTAACTATAGTAACACTTTTTAACAGGTTTCAACTAGTCCATTAGACATGTTAGAAAGGTGAATTTACAGGCTTAGCTACAATACTGCTCTTATAGTATTTCATGGCACTTAAAGTATGATATGTACAGTGATGTCCTTCCTTCACAATGTAGTCTCCTTACATCACATAATACAATTTGAGCCCCGTCACGACAAAACCAACATAATAGGTTTGCGACCAGCATGGATCCAGACCAGCCTGCGCATCCGCGCAGTCTGATCAGGATCCATGCTGTTCGCTTACCAACTCTATTACAAGTAGAGAAACTGATAGCGAACAGCATGGATCCTGATCAGACTGCGCCGATGAGCAGACTGGTCTGGATCCATGCTGGTCGCAAACCCATTATGTTGGTTTTGTCATGACACGGCTCATTTGTGGATTTTTGCCTTGTCTCAACACATTTTCATTTTCTCTCTTATCAAACTAGTACCATTACCAAGGTTCAGGCTGACATATATAAACAACAACAAAAAATTTGCACTAACAAAACACTAACCTACATGTATATTAATGTTTAGGCAGAAAAGTGACTTGCAGAGAACCTGCTGCATAGTATTTTTAAATGCAAATTAGTCAAAATATGATTTGTGGCTATTTGTTTGTTTGGTTACGGTGGACCAACACAGTTTAGGTCATATAGCGCCAAAACAGGAAAGATGATTTTTGCACAACTCAGGTATAACAATCTTCAAAGCCAGACCATTCCTCCAGTTATTCCTCCTCTTGCAATCAAGCAAGGATAAACAGTAGCTGCAATTCTGATGCCTCAACCCTTAAAGGCAACCTCTCAGCCACAAAGGTGTTCCTTTTATGTAACAAACTCTGTCAATGTTTAAGCTTTAACTTGCTGGAAACAGAAACTGATTACCCTAAGATTGCTACCAATATACATTAAGGCTAGCCTTTACATAACTGCAGTCTGAACTAGATCTATACTGTTGGTAAATAAATTTTGATATTGAAATACCCTTCAACATAGAATGGACTGTTCCAAATGTACAACTGGGCAAATCCATTACACAAATGCATCAGGTTCAGGTTAATTCACTTACCATCTACAGAGCAGAGAGATATTTTCCTCTTGACAAACTTTGTATTTAGTTTTTCTGGCAACATAAACACATGTCTATCTAAAACTTTCAACGTGTAACCATAATCAATGGCGAAAACTTCTACACGTCCTCCATCGCAGGATAATACCTGAAACAACAATTAACAAGTTCTACATTATCATTAAACAAGCACTTTTACAAAGAAATCACAATTTGAGACTTTTGTTGATACACCCCTTAAGGGAATTTTTATGATTTATCATATAACATGTACATGTATTTCATTTCATCCACGAAATATATATGTGGTGGTACATGTCAGTCAAATATTTTTCAAATTTATTTAAAAACAAATATGAAATATAAATATGAAAGTAAGCAGTCAAAACTCATTTCTAATTTCGGGACTACTTTCTCAGCTGTTTTTGTTTGTATGCAACAGTCAGTAGCTTTAGTTATTCATTTCAGTTTAATAAATTATGATAATAATTCATGCTTGTGAAAATATATGGAATATCAGGTTTCATGAAAAAAATTTCCACATCAGGCCTCGTTGAATTTTTTTAAAACCTCTAGCCATGCATGACAAATGACCCTCCAAATATACTTGCCCTTCATAAAATATACTTGCCCTTCATAAAATGCACTTGCCCTGAATTTTGACGGACAAAATTTGTAAAAATCAAACACAAATTTACAATTTACCAACTGTATCGGTATAAATGGCTACATTCAATTACATGTTGTTCAATAATGTTTACAATACTTTAATTCTTTTATTAAATAATCTTCAACATAGCCTGAATACTTATTCCATTAAAATTTTAACACACACTGCTCAAATATGGACTTCATGGCTAAATATAAAACATTACCAAATGCATATGTATAAACCATTGTCGAAAACTGCTGTCGTTACGGAATAGATTCATCATACACATTTAGAAAAGTTTTACACTGAGTCATATGGTCTGTTTCAGGTTTTCGGTTGACAGTATTACAATTGAAATTACATCTGCTGTTTGATTTTTTACCAAATAACTTCATTTACATTAAATATTTAGAGAAACATCATTGATCTGAAGAATCTTACTCGCCCAGCCCTGTCAGGCAAGTTTCATCAATTTTTTACTCGCCCAACCCGAACTTTTATTCGGAAATGCGAAAGTGGGCGAGTGGATTTGTCAAGGCCTGCATATTTTACTTTAACTCTTAATTTACTTATTTTGTTAATATATTGGCTCACATTACCTCTTAATGACTTAATGAAATAAGTAACATAATGAGTGTGTAAAATGTGCATTCTAACACTACTGGGGATTTTCGTTTATTAACCTACTGGGGATTTTCTTTATTAACCTACTGGGGATTTTCGTTTATTAACCTACTAGGGATTTTCGTTTATTAACCTACTGGGGATTTTCGTTTATTAACCTACTGGGGATTTTCGTTTATTAACCTACTGGGGATTTTCGTTTATTAACCTACTGGGGATTTTCGTTTATTAACCTACTAGGGATTTTCGTTTATTAACCTACTGGGGATTTTCGTTTATTAACCTACTGGGGATTTTCGTTTATTAACCTACTGGGGATTTTCGTTTATTAACCTACTGGGGATTTTCGTTTATTAACAAAGACATATCCCAGAAGCTTATGTTATTTTACAGCAAAGCAGTGCATGGATTAATATTATCTGTAATATATGTTGCGGCTCAGATTGGAATATCCGTCCCTCAGGACAGATATTCAGATCTGAACCGCAAACATATGTCAGTTACTTTTTTTTGCATATTCCACCATATTCCATCATATTTTTAATTCTTTACCTTAATAAAATGTATAACTATTTTCATGGAAATTACTGTCATTACACCCATGATTATTTTCTTACAACAACCTTTGAAATTATAAATTCATTCAAAAAAGCAAATTTACGTTATCCTAAGCAAGCAGTTTCATTCCAATATATGCCTAAATGACGTCATTATTTTATCATGGTAAATTGATAGAATGCATTATTATGATGCCAATGTATAACACTGACATATACTGTACATCTTAAAATAGAAACTATTGTTATTGTACATGTTAGTGCCATGAAGGGGCAAGCATTTTTTGTACTATCTGAAGGCTAATTTGCTGTTAAAAAATGTTAATAAATATTTAAAATAGATCTTGATGTGTGTTGTAGTATAATATATTGTACAAGTATGATATGTTGTTCAGATGTTTGTTACAAATCACTCTGACCTTTGTCTATGAAGTAAGTACAAGTCCCTTTATACACTACCTATCTTCTATAATTTTACTGATTATTTTACCTGAGCTCTGAGGAAGCAATGACTTCCCATAATCTCCCCATAAACTACAACAGTATCCCCCACTAGAACATTTGATTGTTGAACATGATCTTCTATATCATTTAGCTGTCGCTGTATATCAAACACACTCTGTAAATACATGACTGTATATTTATACATTTATTTCTATAATTAGATGGTGAAGTCTATAAACATAACCTTAAATTACATCTAGAAGCTAAACTTTATATTTATTATTCAAGCTCTAGTAAAGCAATTATATAATTATAAACTGTAGACCTTCTGGTATAATAAGTTGGTCACAAGTCTTTAAGTGAGTGGCGGCATGGACAAGTGGTTAACACATCTGGCTAGTAATCTAATGATCGCTAGCCGCATGGGTTCAATCCCAGTCAGGGACAAGTCATTGTTTCCATAAGCAAGAAACTTTACACTCATTGCTCAGTACTGGTTGGTTCCAAGAACAGATTTCGAAAGTGTCTCTATTAGCTTATAGCTTATTATATACATTCAAACTAAAATAAATTCTATATTAACCAAGCCTTCAAGTAAGTAAGTGGTTCTTGGGTACTTGATTCCCTGCAATAAATGTTACTGTATAATGTGTACATATTTTATGTAGGTTGAACTGGATCCATTCTGGTATCTTAGACCTTTTTGTTTTCAAAGCTAGCAAAAATAGAAATTAAACCAAATTTACTCACTTTTATTGCATTTTCTCCTACTTGCCCCCAGAACATGCATCCATCAAGCACCTGAGTGACAATGATGTTCTCCCAGTCATCTGTATCATTAACAACTTCCCCTGGAAAACTACCTGTAAAATAGTCCCATTTTCTTTATAACTAAGTCTTAATATAAGTAAGTCTTAATTATAGTCTATATACCAGCATTTAAGTTAACATATTCCTATTTCAGCAAACATATTTGATACAAATTTATCTAGCTATCCATCCACTGATCTTTTTCAATTAAGGAGATGTTTAAAGGTTCTTTTACTATTTTCAGCTTTATTTTGACCATAACACATGGGCTAATTGGCACAATACAAGCAAATTGCTCTTATCTGGTCAAGAAAATGCTACATTATTGTACTGTTATGGATAAGACCAGGATAATTTAGAGTAAATCTGACAAAATACTTTCTGAGTATCCTAATATAAATTAATAAACTAACTGCTCATCATCTAGGGTACCTTATATCAGGGTTTTCACATTTTATTTGAAAGACCCTGCTTACATTTTCAAAACTTTTTGGTTAATCTATTTAAATATTTAAATGAAATGAAAAATACAAATTTGGAAAAAGTTACTGTGGCTGTTTTCTAAGTTACATAATGGTCTGTACAAAACAAATGATTAATGCTAGTAGTACATTTTAAATAAGTTGTTTAAACAAGAACTGTCCGCTACACAGCGTGCTCGACTATTCTTAGTGTTTGACAGTAAGAAAAGATGTCATATGCTTCATGCACAACTTTGTATAAAGTAACACTAACTGAACTGTGTACGTTATTTTAAATAATCACAGAGAACAAGTGTCCGAACTTTAAACCCATTCCCTACAGCAGTTTTGTAGATGTCAACAGTCAACTTGCACCAATATGTGATGCAAGCAGAAGTGATAATACAAAAGCTCTCCCTATTTTCAAATAGTAAAGCTAAATAAGAGGGCCATGATGGCCCTGAAATCGCTTACCTGTATATAGGCCCACGGGACAGGGCCAATTTTTACCCAGGGGCTTTTATTTTAACAAACTTGGTAGACACACATTTGAAGATGTTTCATTATAAATATCTAAGTTCTAGCTCTAAGAAGATTTTTTTAATTTTTAATACACATATAGAGAAATTTTACAATCTAGAAATAAGGAAAATCAATTACCCCCCGGGATGGGGCCAATTTTGACCCCAAGGCATTTATTTAAACAAACTTGGTAAACACTGACCAGATGATGTTTCATGCCAAATGTTTAAGCTCTAGCTCTTACGGTTTTCTAAAAGAAGATATTTTAAGTTTTTCTTTCTGTTGCCAGAGCAACCAGAGTTCTGCTTAGAAATAAATTCTTTAAATAATTTTTTTAGTTGACTACCAAAGGAACATTCCTGTGAAGTTTGGGTGAAATTGGCTTAGTGGTTTATGAGGAGATGTCATTTAAAGTAAAAGTTTACGAACGGACGACGGACAGACGCCAGACGAAAAGTAACCATAAAGCTCACCATGTCACTTTATGACAGGTGAGCTAAAAAATACCCTTAAAAGTTAATATTTTTATATCTTACAATGTATATATAAATAACACAATACCTGGCCAGGCTAGTTGTTTATTTATTAGATGTTGACAGATGTCTAGATCTTCTTCACGTTGTGTATCCATTAATCTACACACCTTAATCTTGTCTGGTACTCTGTCAACAACAACAATATATTCATACTGAATTACTATTTATGTCCTTTACCACTATTATTAAGTCACTGTTATAACCAATAAAAATTTACTCTTATAACTGGAATATCATAGACACTTATTTAAAATAGAAAACCTAGTACTTTAATAGCAGGACAATATTTTGTTATAAGTTGGTGTTTATACAATGTAAAACAATTGAAGATGAATCTTAAAAACAGGTATTCCATTTGTTCCTGATGAAACAAGATACAGCTTTAAAATGTAATTTAAGTCATGAAGAGAAGATAACTCTTCTCAACAAAACTTTTCCAAACATGTATAATTATGACTTTCATTCCCAGACATTTCTCATCAACCATGTATAAACACCGATAAACCATTTTTTATAAGTACCCACCTTTTCAGCTTGTGTTGTGTGTGTCTGTGTATATAGTCCAAAGGTTCTGTTGCCATAGAAATTGTCTTGACTTTTCCCAAAAGTTGTTTCCCCTCACATATTTCTGTCAGTTCTCTTTTAGCATTGCTAGGAAACTGATAAAAATTGCTACCACTGTTTAAGTAATCTAGCAACTTAAGAAATACACTTTCTGTAATCAAGCACTGAATAGAACAAACTGGAAGTTTAGAAAACTGACTTAAAATCTCCATGGCAACCGAAATACAAACTGTATCTAAGGGATCATTAACTTTATTTAATCCGGAATCTATCATTGTCAATAAAGCTGGGGTGAGTTCTGTGTTTAAACATTTTACTAGGAGGTTGGTTCTGGTCTCTTTGAGAAAGAGTTTGTTCAAGATGTATAATGATGCTAGTTTTCCGGAGGTACAGATGTATTTTGTATCTACAATGTCTATCAGATAGTTTATTATGCTACAACTCTCCATTATCTTTACTTGACGTTCTTAATCTGAAATGTAAAACAAAGATTGTTAAAATTCCTCTCTCACAGCAACATATTCCTTCATAGATTCTGTTAATAATTAAATCCAGTAAAACTGAAGAAATAACATTGGTCTTAGCGGTGTTTATCGGCTATTTAACACCGGTTTGGAGTTTTGATGCGTAGGAATTGATCACGAAGGCCATATGCCTGAGTGGTTAATTTTTTCGCATCAAAACGACAAAACCAGTGTTAAATAGTCGATATTAAACACCGCTAAGACCGATGTTATTTTGATTCTAACAAGGTAAAATAAGTAGGATCACTAATGCTATTTCTTCAAGTGGAAATGACTTCCAGTGCCGATTTTGTATAACGATGTCCGATTTTGCACCCTTGACTGTTACTAAGATAAAGAAATTATTTAACAAAAGCAATTATAAGAAAAAACGATATTTTATTTCAACAATAAAAACTTACGTCTTACTATCAGTATGGATTGTAATGTGTTTACATCAGTGCCCCAAATATCAGTCTTGTATGTTTGAACTGACGTCTGTGTTTATAAATGAGTTGTTTACTTAGGATGATGTCATTACACTGCTTACAGATTGGCACCGTTTTGTCAAAATATTTGATCAAATATGTGGTGTTAGTGTATACATGAGATATAATTTCTGTATTGTATGAAAAGAAAACTTTATAAGAAATGAAATATAAATAAAAATGCTTTTTTATTGTTGCTTTAAAAGGGTTTGTAAACAATATAATCGAGGGAGAAAACATATCAACCGCATATACAAGTAGTCTCTAACCAGTGTTTATTGGCAGTTTAACACAGTTTTTTTCTTCTTTGTTTATAGTGCAAAATCATGAGGAGTGTTAGAATTAAAGATATATATATATATACGAGGATTGATCAAAAAGTTCTCTGCCCGGTGTACTTCTGGTAGAGGACCCAACTACATGCAATGGTTTTACTTTCAATATAATCGCCCTCTACATAAATGCACTTTGCCAACCTGTGCTCCAACTTGTTTAACCCTTCAAAATAGAGCTCACAATTTTTGTCCTCAAAGAACTGACACCTTCATTGCTTCAAAAACGTCTACCACAGACCTTGGTTTTCAGTTTCCGAAACAGGTAAAACTCAGAGGGGGCCCAAGTCCAGAGAATTATAATGGGGGATGGGGAAGAATTTCAAAGCCACCGTCAGTTGCAGCAGCCATTGCAACTTGGGATGTTAGTCCTTTATTGAAAGACATCGCATTTTCTTTTTTTTACAGTTTGACGTTTATCGGAAAATTTGACCCATGTAAATAATAGCTTCAAATCCGCGGTTAAGTGTAAATATTTGGATTTAAGTACTTAGGATGTGTGAGATGGCACATAATTTTTGTCGTGCAGGAACTGAACGCCTTGAGCCAGTTTGCCCCTCCTTTCACTGGCGATTTCTTGATGCAGATGACTAAATTCATCAGCATAGTATGTATAGTTTATGGTACAGCCTTGCTCAAGATAGTCAATGATGGTTTTCCCCAAACAAGAGGGCCAAGATGGCCCTAAATTGCTTACCTGACCCATCAAACTCCTCCGAGCAATGACCTTGTCACGCATCCTGACCAAGTTTGATGAGAATTGAGTCAAAAATGTGACCACTAGAGTGTTAACAAGGTTTTTCCATATTAGGGTGGTGTGACCTAGTTTTTGACCCCAGGTAACCCATATTCCAACTTGACCTTGAAATCATCAAAACAACCTTTCAGACCAATTGCACACATGACACGTTTGAAAGACATTTGATATGATGTAAGAGTGTCCTTTCTTATTAATGCTTTCCCTACGTTAAGGGCCAAAGTTGTATCAATGGTTTGTGGGATCATTCCGCAAATATGATAATAAAGTTTGTCATTATTATCATCATTTCGTAGCAAAGTTTTGTTTGTTTGTTTCATTTTACGCCTTTTCCCAACAGTATTTCAGTCATATAGGCAGGTAGTTTCCTAACCATCGTTCCTGGAGAGTTACACCAGTGCTAGACTACCTTCCCCTGTGCAAACTACCAAAGCATCTCCTGGGAATCAAACCCACGCCAGAGAGGTAACTGGATTAGAAGTCATTGACTCTAACCCCTCGACCACGGAGGTGTAAAGTAAAATTGGCTAACCAACTATGTTTAAACACACAAATGCATTTGCGGTCATTTTCAATGTCTCTCTGCACTTTTGATTTAAGCTTTTAAGATTCTATTCAGACCTAACCAAAAATTTGTCCATATTGTATCAAAACAATTTACAAATTCACAACTTGCAACAACAAAATATGTGACGCTATGCACTATCAACCTAGGCACCAAGCAGTTGCCCAGATACAACCACTCTCTAAGCTTATTTTCAAAAACAAGCAACAGGCCTCATACTGGGTGAAATAGCATTCTATAATATCAATTTATTTGTGCTGTTGGAGATAAATACAAATAAATTGTACAATTAAATTTATGTACATTGTAAACACGGATTTAACAACATTGGGGAAAAATTTAACATTCACGGTCAAGTACAGTTAGAATTTCAGAGCACTTTAACAATCTGTTCGCAGCAAAAACCATGTTTTGAAATCCTAAACCAAAACCCTCTAAACGTAACCCTTACCCAAAACACAAGCCTTATCCCCTAACCCTAGAGCTTTTTGCCGGCGGACAAGTAGATTTTCACGTAGCAGTTGTCACAGCCAAGTGTATTTCATAGTCAGAAAAAATAGCGAAATGCTATGCTTAAGAATCAGTTCCCACAGCTATTTTATGGAAGTGGCTAGCCGTACGGGCCCGTACGGCTAGCCAAAAGTTCTAGCCGTACGTGAGTCACGTACGACTAGCCAGGACACACTGTATTGTCTAGCTGTACGGCACTTTTCAAATTTATATAGAAGTCAAAATTATACATATATGTTTTTTCATGACTTTAAGCGAGGATTTTAACCATGAAATAGTAATTGTCTTCGTATATTTACTTTAAATAGAGATTAATCGCCTTGTTGGCTACAGTAAAAGAAGTACGAATATCGATCTTTATCATTTCAAGACATCGAGAAAAAATAGCGTTAGGTCGCAGTTAAATAACATCAATTGAAATAGTTTACAAAATTTTGATAATAATCCTTTTTTGTTTCATAAAGTTTAATTTTCGACACCTTTAAAATGAAAAAAAAAATCAATGTTAGGCTCTGATATTTGCGTCAATTACCGACGGTATAGAAGTTTGTCCATCATTAAGGAAAGTTTGCATGTTCCGTGAAACGCATTTTAAAATTCTATTGTCAGTCCCTGGGTAGGCTTTATTTAAGGCTTATTAATTGTTTGTGCTTTTATGTTCGATATTTATCTACTGTATTTGAAAATTATACAATTATTTTTGTTTTTCACCGTTTTTTTTTCAATGTTCTATGTATTTATTTATTTATTTCACTCCGATCATTATTTATTCGATCCATGTGCTTAATTAACAAAAAAACATCTTTCAGTCAAATAAAACAACAAATCATAATCATGAGGCACAAAATAACATATGCATGGTCGACTTCTATATAATTTTGAAAAGTGCCGTACGGCTAGACAATACAGCGAGTCCTGGCTAGTCGTACGTGACTCACGTACGGCTAGAACTTTTGGCTAGCCGTACGGGCCCGGACGACTAGCCACTTCTCTATTTTTAACACTATGATTTTACCCAATTGGCCGGCAAAAAGCCCCGCGTCAGGCATTATAGTAGTTCCGCGGAGCGTCAATTCCTAGCATAACTTTCAATAATATGAATTCTTTACATTTCTTACTCACAATATTATTAAGTACATTTCAAGTGGGACAAGTAATCATTTATCTTGAGCGAAACGTCGCAGCATTGGGTCGAATCGTTTTGGGACGAATCGTCAGTGGAGCGAATCGGGGTCGCGAATCGTTATCAATTCAAATGCCTTATGGTCACTGAAAAATTTAAAACAATATTCGGAAATAAAAGAAAATATTTCTCACGTTATAATCGTGATAAAAATCAAATTAAAACCTGCGTTAATCTTGTTACATGATACCTTCAAGGCTTCCTATTTTTATCCTGCTATCCGAATACCCGGATACTTTCGGGAACGGAAAGTGGTTAATCGGAACGCTTCGACAATTATCCTACGGTATGACTAAAATACGAAATGGTGTTGTTTTTTTTTTTGTTGTTTGTTTTGTTTGTTTGTTTTTTGTTTGTTTTTTTTTCGCGCAAAGGGAACAACGGATTTCAAACTATTAATTTTCTAATATTCTTAGAATCTTTTCAGGAAATTTTGAGTTTGTTTGAGTAAATGTTTAATGTTCACACTGTTATATGATAATATAAGAAATCATCAAAAAGTATAATATACTAATTGACTATAATTAAGCCTTGTTTTGCTGTAATTTTGGTCATATATCCATTGCGCCGACGAACTTGGACACATTTTTTTACATTTTACATTTTAAGTACATGTATTGACAAAAAATCAAATGTATGAAGAAAAAAAATATGACTAAATTTTTTTAGAGTCATAAATTATGTTTCATATAATTGATTTTTGTCAATACTTATGATGTTCGGGTACAATGTTTTTAAGAGTTTGGGGTTTTGGACATTTACAAATGAATGACTAGCAGGTAAGGAGTGGCCATCGGTTTGGAATAGTCTGTAGATCGAGGGAAATTTTGTGTTACAAGGTGCCATTTTTAACGTACATGTAGTGTTTCGTGTAAAAATAGTTTATTGACTTTTTCTGTTCAAATCTATTTAATTACTGCATCGGACAATATGGTAAGCATTGTTCGAAAGGCCCATTCAATCAATCCTTATAGCCCAGCCTTCAGTACTTAATAATGTTACAGATCTTTTAAAAAAGTTTGAATCGGTAAAATATTTTAGATGTACACGAAGATTCTTATTTTGGGTTTAATATAGATCTGTTTGACCAGAGACATAGATAACAGAGATAAGCAACTTCCTTGCCAGTTTAAATATCGTGTGTGCTTGCTAAACTTCAAACTTGTAGCAAGTAAAACTTATTAACCAGATATAAAAATCAGTGAAATAATACATTTTGAGAAAGTTTATGCATTTGTCTATGCTTTCAGGAAAAAAATTACAGTTCCAATTGAAATGAATGATACATCAATTTTAAAGAGAACTACTTATAAAATTTTGCTACAAAACTATTCATATGATGAAAAAAATGGCTCAGTGGGTATGTTCTGCTATGTTTTTCTAAGTGAAAGGCATTGAAAGTGACCAATATTTTAACATGCAGCCATAGATAAAAGATTTAACTTTCAAAAGGTGTATAATATAAAAGGATCAAATGTACATCCATTAAGTTTTACTTGCTACAAAATGCCTAATTTTTCACTTTTTTATAGGCATGAGTGATATTTCAATGAAGTATATAGAAGCTGCTTATCTCTGTTATCTACATCTCTGGTTTGACTGCTTTGCTATTGGGAGTTTTTTGAAAATTTTCTTCTGATATGTCTACTCAATCGTAAGTGCTTTAAGATGTATTGAATAATTGCCCAACTCAGGTATAGAATGGAGTGATTTCAGTGTCTACTGTGTATATTCTATATACTCTTTGTCTACTCCGTAATGTCTGACGTTTTAGACACATATTGAGCGCTGATTGATGCACCTTGTTGTTTGTTTTCAAAGTTATTAAATGATTTTTAGAGAAGACTGACATATTTCAAATTTACTAGTCCAATTTCTTGATAAATTTATTTTTCTTTCTTCTCTTTTATTGTGAGTAATAATTGGCAGGAGTTTTATAAACTTCTCAATGCTTAACCTGCACAAGTTTCATTTATATTTACCAATTTCTCCTATTGATAATAATAAATTAACATAGAAACTGGACAATATTGTATACATTTTTAACAGCATAAAGTGCCTAACCATTGATTAAGTAATACAAACGTTACACCAAATTAGGATGCATGTTTTACCAAAAGTTGGAAAATGTATAGATTGAGCCGGCATTCTGCAAGTTATTCCCCAGGTCGTTTGTGTATTAAACTCAAATAAAAAAACCCAACTCTCAACAATTTAAAGGCAATGTTGTTAAACTAAAACAAAAGTAACATAAAAAACGGCGTAATAAAGGCACCAACTACCATCCCCGACACTAAAAAAGTTAATTATGACCATTAGAAGAGGTGGAAAACAAGGTTTGGTGGAAAAGTGATAGTGGGGGATGGGGAATGGTTATTGTTTAATGATGACCTACAGTCAGCGCCAATAAGTCAGCGAAATATGAAGACGAATCACGAACGAGTGATGAAATGGCACCAAATTATTCTGTTCTGCACACTTAAATGACTTTTGCAATGCTCTAGAAAAAATGAAGAGCAGGCTTACTGGGAACGATACAAATGGCCGTAGGTGTGGAAAACAACTTTTTGATAATGAACAGTGGAGAAAGTTAAGGCCCAAAATACAAAACATCCATCGACAACGGCATTGTGTGCACAAGTTCGCTATCGAATGGCTAAGTACGATAAATATGTTGTTAGAGATGAAGAATATGAAGTTACAAGAACCTGACAGGAAACAAATAAAGGAATAGCTTATTAATACCCTTTACTCCAGAGGCAGGTTGTCGGACTCTAGATAGGACAATCTGCTGCAGAGCTGTATATTGCTGGTAGATGGCAACATGACAAGACCAGACATGAAAGGTCATATAGCCCCTTCTCCCGCAGCATACACTACTTCATGTTGGCTACATAAGTCTTTCCTGGAATGTATAAACTCCTGAAAGATGAGATGAATGTGTGGCTCCTAAATGACCGGCACATGATTTCAGATGTTCGCCACAAGTCCAAAATCTAGGACAGGTCGCATGGAACATTTGCTTAATTTTCCATTTTTCATTCCCTTGTTAAATATGATTGGACAGGAAATATTTTCCTTGATAAGTTTTCTACATTGTTAATCTTAGCTTTATAGATCATAACTCTTGCCAAGGTTTTTGTAATTTGCCGCACTGTTTCTTTACATTAAGATTTCCTCATCAAATTTGATTGTCTCACTTAGTAACAGTAACAACGATATTGTATATTATATAACATATCCGATCCAGAATGCCTTCTTCATGACCGTAATATGTTTAAAGCAGTATACCCCCAGTTTCATGATATTTTCTTGATTTTTTTGAAAGTATATTTAAAAGCATACTTTTGTAAAGTAACCAAAAAGGAAGCAATTAACACATTATCAATGGCACTTGAAACGCACGTAAATTACCAAAAAGATGTTACAATATGCAAAAATTATCTTTACTGCGTTGGTAAGGCATTAGAAATTTTGTTAGAAATACTGAAAAATTAGTCATTAATCAGACAAAACATGTAAATCACTACTATAATCTTGAATCTTTTTACCTTTTCTAAAATATGAGTGCATTTTTCTCGAGTTTGATTTTATTGACATACTTTGGCTGATCTGGAGGCGTGCTGCTTTAAAGATTTAATAATATAAAACTTAATATGGTCCAATGATAAATGTTTGAATTGTATATGATGAAGCTGTGAACTAAATGTGCGCAAATATACTGACATTTTACAACATGCAATAGCAACTTGAGCAAGTAGTATCATATATTGACATTGATGTATGTTAACATTGTAGAATTATTAATTCTAGTTACTGTTAATAACACTTGTCTTTATCATACATCACATTTTATTATATTTCGCTAAATATACTGAGACAATTTAATTACATGTAGTTACATATTATACAAAATGTATGAACATTTTGTTTTATAAACTAACTAAAGCATTTTGGACCTCAGTGTTTTGATATTTTACAAATTAAAGTATTACAGTTTTAGCTGGGGAGTAGGATTATAAAGATTTCAATGTCTGCTTGTGCAAAATCAAGAGTAGACTTATGCCAATGGTGACTTATATCTGAAATTCTGTTCAAGAAAATGTTTAAGTACAGAATTCCGCCCAGAGTGAAGACCATTCCGTCCAAATAAATGTTTTAAGTTGGAATTCTGTCCAAGATGAAATAGTTAAGTACAAAATTCTACAAGAACAAAAGTTCCAGCCGGAATTGTTCTTGTTTCCTGCCCAGAAAAGTAAACGAAATATTTTCCTTGTGAGACGGAATGAAACTGATTCCGTGCCAATTCTGTCCCAATTCCGCCCGAATCCGTGCAAAAAGTTCGTACAGGAATGTTAATAAACATTTGAAAATAGATAGAGTTATTAATATTCAGATTTTAGTTTTTCTGATATCGATGTGTGAGTTACATCATTGAAAAATCAAATTTGAAAAAATTACACAAATTGCCTTTTTCGTAATTTTAGTATGTAATTTAAATTGTGATTCCAATCAAGTGAATCATTTTTAAATGCCTTAGACAAAATCTATGTTTTTTTTGTATTTGTTCATTTATCGTACATAATTTTTAAACATGTCACTTTAAATATTCTGCTTATTAAGATGACATCATTATAATGAACAAACTTTAGTTAAGCAGCTCAAAGGTTGTGGTATGGATCTGGACTTTCAGTTGCAAATGAAACATAGATTTATTATTGTGAACAATCATTTGTAAATACTTTGAGTGATGAAAAAGTTATGACTCGGACCCAAATTAAACCATATAACTTACCTTGTTAAGTTTTGACCTTGTTTGTAACTTAAATCTAATTTCAAGATAATATGTAGTTTATCCATGCGGGTGTTGCATTTTAAAAACTATTACTGATTCAACTCAATTTGACTGCTAAAAAATGAGCATAATGTCAGTTTTATATTTCTAGATCATGGGACAGCGGGGACTGATTGTTATTTTCTGGTTTTATTTCCAATACAATATTATATAATTCTCAAAATGTCTGATGTAGTAAGACCTGTTTTTTTTTCAAGTATGCCACATATGTTATGTAAAGTTCACGATAGTGAACTTCTGGTTTGTGTTCGACACCTAGCTAAGTTATTTTATGAAAGTGTCTTATTTTGTAAAATTTATAAGAGGGAGAGAACTCTAATTTGATAATTATTCAAAAGGGAGATTACTCTACTGGTCATAACTGATCTAATCATATGTTTTCATTGATGAAATAGAATGTCTGGACAGTATCAACTGATGAATTCAAGGATGGTTGATTTTAAGCTATTTTACATCATGTTATTT
Source organism: Ruditapes philippinarum (assembly GCF_026571515.1). NCBI lineage: Eukaryota > Metazoa > Mollusca > Bivalvia > Venerida > Veneridae > Ruditapes > Ruditapes philippinarum. Next base: position 106,028 of record NW_026863183.1, read on the forward strand.
ATTTGTAGAAAAGTCATAAGGAACTCGTTTTGCTGAAAGAATTTTGTTGTCGATCTTTTGGGGTCAAGTTTCTTTAATTGTTTATATTCTGCCGGTTTTATCCACTTTTTTAAACATGTAAGGAATTGCATTATATAGTGTTATATTTGGTCCACTCCTTTGATTGTTAAATTTTGATATAGTGCCAGTTTCAGAATGACATTAATCTATCAAGTCCCATTTTTCTCTTTTATTCACTTTTACTCATTAAAAGTGAATAACTAGCTGTGTTAAAGTCAGCATTTAACGTGATACAGACAAGGTGAAACTGTATTTGAATGATGTACTACATTCATCCCTTTAATTGTTCATTATAATGCGATATATTGTATATAATGAAAATGTGTTAAATTCAAAACATTTTCTTACAAATATAAGGAATGTATCTAGTCATAAGTTTGTACGCTCTAATTTTCCTTTATTCCTCGAAATTTGATGTGCTGAAAATATCCTTGTATTCATAGTACTAAATAATTTCGAAGAATAAAATCTTTCGCTAAAAGGGTGTAAAGATTTGTTGGTGTTTTTAATATGGGATGGGGAAAATGTTGCCTTGTCGTCTGTTTTTGATATTTAGAAAGTATTTATTAATAGAAGTTCAAACAGTAGTATTACTAGTATAACATTTAATATAAAAAGCAAAACGCTCTGGCTCACGTATTCAACCGTGATAATCATTGCATATATAGATTTATCGCTGTATCATAACTGCCTCGGTCGATCGAATTTAAGATTGTGATTGTTCATACCACTGTGCATGACTTTAAAACACTATAATTTCCAATAAACTATAAAATGCACATTTCAGTGAATTTGTTTATTTATCAGATTTAATGTGATTCAACGTAAAATTTGATTTCACGTTTCTTTCGGAAGTTTTTTGTTCTTGGTTCATTTCATATGCAGCTTGTAAGCAACAGAGGCAAACGCGAATTATTATTATTGAGTTATTATTTTTATTGATGTTATCCTTAAAATTGGATATATTACAATGGTCTTGCGACAATTCTAGATGTGTTCCTTCCAACAGCAACGAAAGCAAACATAAACAAAACATTTGAGCCGCGTCATGACAAAACCAACATAATGGGTTTGCGACCAGCATGGATCCAGACCAGCCTGCGCATCCGCGCAGTCTGATCAGGATCCATGCTGTTCGCTCACAAACCCTATGACAAGTAGAGAAACTGATAGCTAACAGCATGGATCCTGATCAGACTGCGCAGATGAGCAGGCTGGTCTGGATCCATGCTGGTCGCAAACCCATTATGTTGGTTTTGTCATGACACGGCTCATTTTATATGTCAAAGCAGTAAAATAACTAATAATTTTCATAAACCGTACAATTGAACAAACTTGGTAGAGCTTCATACAAAGACCATATCTTCCTCTTTGTCAAATTTGATCTAAATGTTTTAGCTGATTTGAGATGCTAGTCAAATTAATTGTAGATGAAGTATAGACTGTAGCTTAAGCTGTCATTGCATGACAGTTGAACTAAACAGTCAATGATTTCTTAAGTGCACAAATAGTCACAAATTATACACAAATTAAATTTCTATTTCTTCAATAATACAACGATAGAAGCATTCTTTAATAAACATATTACATTATAATTTGCTCCAATATTATAATTATAATGGGTACATCTAAATTGTAAAAAACATCTAATAGTTACCTAATTAATTGTTGCAAAGTCTAACTATCATTCAAGTTTAACTGCACGTGTTGGAGTTAAAACAACACTTTTCGCTAAATTCGGGCTAAAATAGCACTACATTAAAATTTCCAATTAGTTTCAGAGTATATTTTTCAATTATCTTTCGCGTATTTTTCTATAAAAGTGCCCAAACAGAACTGAGTAGGAAATCGAAATGGTACGTTTTTAGGCTTTTAGACCTAGGTGAGTTCATTTATATATTATGCTTTAAAACATTAACATGCCTGTCCTTTTTACATGTATTCACTATTTCCCTTGGCAAAAATATTAACATGCTAATAATTGTTACCCCAATAGTAAATTAAACCTATACATCCAAAAAAAAAGATCCCCATAACACTTTGTAGTTTCAAAAAATCGCTATAATTAGTTGAACATCTTTTTCAAGAAATAATTTGTAAAAATAATGATGATAATAATCAATATGATTTTCTGATATTGTTTTTATCAATATTGAAAAACATGCACATTGTAGACCAATCAACTTTTAATTACAGTAAAGTTACAGCATTTTTCTAGGCTAGGTTGTGGTCCATTAGTAGATCTGTATATGATTCATATACGAAATGCGAGAAACTTATAATTTAAATGTGCTCAACTGTCGTCTGCTTGCCCTTTAATGTCTTAGGGTGCCATTTAATACTCATCAGGCAAGTTCGTAGTCTAGTCCATATTAGAACTGAAAATGCTAGTCCACCCGAAACTATTATATGCATTGAGATGTGTCTTTAGTTGGTAACAACTCCTGATTAATATAAACATGACGAATACATAAAGGCAATTGTCGTAAGCTTACAGTACGTAAGTATCGTCTGCATAATTGTGGAAAGTCACGGAATCGCACGAAACTACAAACGAGCAGATATTCTATAGAACTCGATATCTAAAACCAATATTGTTATTAATAAACTATATTCAATGCTTAATATAAAGAAGTTTGTCACCCTAATAGGGATGCGACTCTTAACGCACCGACTATGCAGTATTCACATCAAATCAAACTAAAATTATGCATGTAAGAGAAAGCCTGTACCGTTAATGAGAAAACAATGAAAGAAACTAAGCAAACTGGAATTTGAAAGGGGATCTGAGGTTATGATGCATGCATATCACATACAAGACGTCAAAAGACAAATTTAAAAAGTAGGCAACATATCCTTAAGGCGATCATAGAATATCAAAGTAGGGATACTGTGACCACCCAAGTTGAAAAGATACTAAAATACCACAAACATGCACACACAACAAATATATTGTTCTGAACGATCTCCAAGGATCGAAAGTAAGTTATATAAAAAATGATCCACGGTAGATTATTTTAATGAAAATACTGGTGATATTGTTCATGCATGTAAGATATTTGCGTGTTAAATTATTGTTCACGTTTAATTTAAGGAAGAGCGACACATCATACCTTACTGAGAAAAGACGTGCTTCTCGAAATAAATTTGATCTTGTGAAGTTATAAACTATAAACATAAAAATAGTATTTCCATGACACAGACTGGCGATCATAGTTGTTTATATTTTTCTACTAAAGGGATAGACCAAAAGATAAAAAGTATTATGTGAACTGTCTTTATTGGATGTAACATATTTACTATATTTTTTGTTTCTTACCAATACCATTTAATCAATCATCTTTTATTATTAATACTTTCCTTATTATGTGTATTTCGTTTTCATGGATATATTGTACCTTTTTTGTATTTTTTTAGTTCTAGGACCAGATGTAAATTCGAGGAATGAATATAGTCCATCCCTAAACGTAGAAGGTATATAAATGTTATGATCGGCTCATCAAACCTAAGTCGCTCACGGATTCAGGTTGTCTGATTACGAAAGTGCAACAGAAAAGATGGTTTATGAAAAGTCGTTTCTGTGTGAGTAATCTTATTAATAATTACAATGTATATTTCGATGGACAATGTCAAAAATTTGCTATTGTACAATTTTGAATTCACATCTAATTATGTACTGTGTGTATGTCGCGCATTTTATATATTTTTTGTCAAAACGTTTGGGAGTAGAATAATACGTAAAATAATAAATTGACTGGCATGAGTAAAAAATTAAATCAACTGAAATAAGTATTAATATACATTGACTGAAATGAATAAAATAATACATTGACTGAAATGAGTAAAATAATACATTGACTGAAATGAGTAAAATAATACATTGACTGAAATGTGTAGATAATACATTGACTGAAATGAGTATATAATACATTGACTGAAATGAGTAAATAATACATTGACTGAAATGAGTAAATAATACATTGACGAAAATGAGTATATACTACATTGACTGAAATGAGTATTAATATACATTGACTGAAATAAGTAAAATAATACATTGACTGAAATGCGTATATAATACATTGACTGAAATGAGTTTATAATACATTGACTGAAATGTGTAGTTAATACATTGACTGAAATGAGTATATAATACCTTGACTGAAATGAGTAGATAATACATTGACTGAAATGAGTAGATAATACATTGACTGAAATGATTAAAAAATACATTGACTGAAATGAGTAAATAATACATTGACTGAAATGATTAAAAAATACATTGACTGAAATGAGTAGATAATACATTGACTGAAATGAGTAGATAATACATTGACTGAAATATGTAGATAATACATTGACTGAAATGAGTAGATAATACATTGACTGAAATGAGTATATAATACATTGACTGAAATGAGTAGATAATACATTGACTGAAATGAGTAGATAATACATTGACTGAAATGAGTATATAATACATTGACTGTAATGAATAGATAATACATTGACTGAAATGAGTATATAATACATAGACTGAAATGAGTAGATAATACATTGACTGAAATGATTAAAAAATACATTGACTGAAATGAGTAGATAATACATTGACTGAAATGAGTAGATAATACATTGACTGAAATGAGTATATAATACATTGACTGAAATGAATAAAGTTATACATTGTCTATAATACATTTTATTGTATACTTGTGATTGAAATATTGAGATATATAAATGAAATAAAAAAAGTATTTTCATTTACCATATTTTCACTGTAATTTTTTTAACTGTAGTGAAACATACTTTTGGACTCTCGGGCTTTAGAAAATACACTCAATTTAAGGAGAGGTCTTTTAAATTGTAATGTAAAAAAATGTATAAAGCAAACAGAAAAATCAAGTTTTTTTCTATAAAAACAGTATTTATTTTTATTGAGTGCTATGAAAATAATCACATATCAAACAAGGATGTCGCTACTCTTGAATGATTTCTTTCATACCACGCGATTAAAATAATCCTGTGTTTATTGCAAGAAATCACACTGGAATATCATCTATATCTTAAATAAGTAAAATGCTTACATAATTGAAATCAGTTTATATTATAAGTAAAATAAAAGCATGTTTTAAATATTTTCAGACCTATGGGTGATTGTGTTCCTTGCACTGCTGGGGAAATCAAGTAAGTCGTTGTTGTCTGGTTTTTTTTGTTTGTTTTTTTGTTGTTATTTTCTTATCTTATGTTAAGAATCAAACATAGCTTGTTATGCAAACAAACTGTACCCATTTTACTTACGTGTACGCAAATAATCTCATAAAATATTTATGCCATTTAAATAAGGGATGGGTACAACACTTGCACCCAAAATTATATTAAATTTTCATTTGTTACCTATAATGTATACAAAAGCTCCAGAAAGACATATTGTAGAATAATATTTAATAAAATTCGCATAATAAGCTTTGATAGGAAATTATTATCATAATTAGTATTTATAATTTAGTATTATTTTCAAAAGAAATGATTTATCACTGAGCCTTAAAAACAACAATTTATTATGTTATAGGACAATCACATGAGACAAATATTTAAAATATTTTACTAATATATCATTAGGGGCAACAGCAATTCTCCTATATCATATAAGGATAATATACTTTGAGAAAAGGTGTAAATTCTATGATAAGATTACGTTACAACGTTTATGTTGAGAAATAATGCATAATTGCTCGTATTTATTTACAACGTAACATAAAGTCTGCAATTATTTGCATATGTACTGTATGTTGAAGTGTGTTTATACCAAGTTTTCCATTCATTTAGTACGATGTATGCGTTCAAATATAGTTCGATTATGGTGATCTAATTTTGCTCCAAAATTATCAAAATATTTATTAAAGTTTTATTTAGAGGAAATTATAAAAATATCACATCTCCTTAACACATATATTTAGCATATTTTACAGTTTCCATATCTTGCTTACTTTATATACATTTGCAGTTTGAAATGTGTTAATTCAAATGGATATTTGAGACTTAATTAAATATGTTCCCATCAATAAGTACTGGCAAATCCATCGAATGAAACTTTACGTATCGTTGTAATGGTATACTAAACACATGACTGTATACTAAACGCATGATTTTAAACATGTTCTATATCATGGTGTTCTTGAATGACTACAAAACAAAAATTCATCCATGTCAAAAAGTTACTATGGAGTTATTGTGGAATGGCAATGTAAGAATGTCAATTGTTATATGCGTAGATCCATAATAAGTGACTCAAAACTATTGTATGTCGTTGGATTATGATTAAATTGAAATAACATTGTATTGTCAATATTTTGCAGCTCAGTATTGCCCGACTACCATTGCGTTTCATGCCAATCATTTATCAAACACCCAATTACTGCCAGGTAACACGCTTGTATTCAGTGTGATTAAGATGAACCTAGGCGGAGCATACAACAGCACTTCCGGTATCTTTGTTGCTCCACAAGCTGGAACATACTCTTTCAACGCTCACCTGTGTTTGGCTGTTGGTAACGCTCTTGCATTTGATGTCATGGTTGGGTCTTCCGTCTACACCTCGACATATGCTAGGGGTTACAATGGTTGTGGGTGTACATCTATACCAGCTATTGCAGTTCTTAACCAGAATGACCAGGTCTATCTACGATGGAAGACCTACTCGTACACAAGTAGTTCCGTCATATGTCAAGGTATTCCAGAAAGTACCTTCACTGGAATGTTGATTAATTGATTTTCTTATATATGATGTACGCTGTTTTCTGTGTCTATTCATTTAGACATTTGAAATATTTTAATTAATAATTTTATCTTATATCCAAGTAAGAAAATTTCTTCCATTACTTATACAATCGTTCTTCTGTAAACAGTGAATGGTTATCGTCTTTACATTATTGACAACTACTCACAGTATGTAAATAATATTAGCAAAAAATGAATTATTTTATACATAGTTGCGTTAAAAATAAAATATTTAGAGGATATTCTTGCCATTTATAAACTGATAATACGTATTTGATAAATATGTATCCTGTATAAATCAAAACGATCTAAAATAATAAAAACACAAACTCATTAAATTCCATTAACAAAAATATGTCAATAAATGTTAAGTCACCAAGCTTGTAGTATTTTTTTCAACCTAAGAATGAAACACAATTTTTACGTGTCTTTTCTGGTATAGTTTCAGTCGGTTTGTTATAATATCCTTTTCAAAATATGTTTTACACACGCTTAAAGAAGAATAAGATTTAGTGTTTTAGGATTAGAAGAATTCTTTAATTGCCAATGTTATCAACTTAGATTATTATTTAAGAAAAAATTTCTTATATACATTTGCAAATATAATTCTATCAATAAAGAACTTTATCATGCAAGAAGTATGTATTGTTTTGTATTTCCTTATTCTTTTATTCTTCATTATTGATATGTAATAATTTACGGGCAGTATGTTATAGGTGAGTTCAGGGTTCTCAGAGTATTTCTACTATGTTTTATTTTAACATCGGGTGCTTAACACTTAATCTTCTGAAACGAATGAAACGTTCAGGCCCTACTACCCGCCAAAAACCATTTAGAGTCTCACCAGTTTGCGCGTCCGTGCAGTGGAACCAGGTTGGATACTATCGATATGAGCGTCCCTCGTTTTATTCTTATTTTGATCAGTACAGTTCAGTTTATAATATTATGCCTTTGGCCAGTTCAATAATTGTGAAGTGAAGAATATGGCAAAATAAACAATATAATCAGCAATGATAATGAAACTCCTTAAACTTTAACCGGACTTTCCAAATTCTAATCTGGTATATCCATTATACAAATTTAGAAGGTTAGGTTTAACGATTGGAAGATTTCTCTCTGTCAATGGTAATATGATAAAAACTGAACTTTTAGAGTTTATAAAAGTAAGAAAGACGAAGTCTTATGATTAAAAGAATGTTAGCCGTAAAAATAATCCCAAACATTTTACCCTAAACTAATATAAATATATAATCCCAGACATTTACCATAAACTAATGTAAATAATAATCCCAGACATTGACCATAAACTAATGTAAATAATAATCCCAGACATTGACCATAAACTAATGTAAATAATAATCACAGACATTTACCATAAACTAATGTAAATAATAATCCCAGAAATTTAGATAATAATCACAGACATTTTACATAAACTAAGGTAAAGCATACCTGAACAAGCTACTGGTGCCAAATAATGTAAGTACAATTAGGGATTGTAATAAGCTTTTACAGTAACTGTAGCTAAATGAATCTTTTAAATACTAATGTCTTATAGCTCGCCGGGGTTAGTCAAGAAGAATATTTCATATTTGCTTACTTCAACAAGGTAATTTTAAAATACTTTTTGCCATAGTTTGCTAAAAAGCATTTTCTTTGACGCGATATACGCTCAATGTCCGTCCGTCTGTCCGTCCGTCCCGCATTTTTGTCCGTAGCATATCTCAAAAAGTATTTGAGGTATCAACTTGAAACTTCATAGGTGGATAGGTCGTATTAAGGAGGAGTGCAGTGCACAAGAATGACAACTCTATCCTGCATAATTCTTTAGTTATTGCCCTTTGTTATATTTGTTTGTTTGTTTTGGGTTTTTACGTCACATCGACACAGTATAGGTCATATCGCGACGTTTCAGCTTTACTGGTGGAGAAAGACCTCAGGTGACCTTCCGTGCATTATTTCAGACACGAACGGGCACCTGAGTAGAACCACCGACGTTCCGTAAGCAAGCTGGATAGCTTCTTGACATGAAAGAATCCAAAGTCCCTGTCGGGATTCGACCTCACAGCGGTGAGGGGCAAGTGGTTTGAAGTCAACAACCTTAACCACTCGGCCACGGACGTCCCCTTGTTATTTTTGTCCAGAGCAAAACTTAAAAGCCTTTGACATATCAACATGAAACTTCATCACTATGGAGGTGTGCAATGCACAAGAGTGATCAGTCTAATCTTCATGATTTTTGAGTTATTGTCCTTTGTTATTTTTCATACTTAATTTTTTATCTGAGTTGATCATAACTCAAAGGTCTTTGAGATGTCAACATGAAACTTCATAGGTGGGTAGATCTTACTGACTCAGAGGAGGAAAGCTGTGCGCAAGAATGATAACCCTACCTTTTATAATTTTTGAGTTATTGCCCTTTGTAATTTTTCATACTTTTTGTCCGGAGCATATCTCAAAAGGTATTTGAGGTATCAACTTGAAACTTCATAGGTGGATAGATCATTTTGAGGAGGAGTGAAGTGAATAAGAATGATAGCTCTACCATGCATAATTTTTCAGTTATTTCTCTTTATTATTTTTCAATCATAATTTTTGTCCAGAGCATAACTCCAAAAGCCTTTGAGATATCAACATGAAACTTCATACTAGGTGGATATAGCACACTCAGGGGGTGTGCAATGCACAAGAGTGATTACTCTACCTCACATAATTCTTTAGTTATTGTCTTTTGTTATTTTTCATACTTATTTTTTCACCTGAGTGGAGCATAACTCAAAAGTGTTTGAGATATCAACATGAAACTTCATCGGTGGATTTATCTTATTAAGGGCCTTTTATAATTTTTGAGTTATTGCCTTTTGTTATTTTTCATACTTTTTGTCTGGAGCTTATCTCAAAGAGTTTTAGAGGTATCAATTGAAACTTCAAAGGTGGATAGATCTCATTGAGGAGGAGTGCAGCACACAAGAATGATAATCTACCCTACATTATTTTTCAGTTATTATCCCTCGCCGAAAGGCGCGAGGGAAATAAAAGTAGTCTTCGTCCGTCCGTCCGTCCGTCCCTCCTTCCGTCCATCCGTCCGTCCTTCCGTCCGATATTTTTGTCAGGAGCATATCTCAAAAAGTATTTGAGGTATCCACATGAAACTTCATAGGTGGATAGATCATATTGAGGAGGAATGCAGTGCATAAGAATGATAACTCTACCCTGTATAATTTTTCAGAAATTGCCCTTTGTTATTTTTTGTCCAGAGCTTAACTAAAAAAGCTTTATGAGATATCCACATGAAACTTCATAGGTGGATAGATCTCACCCAGGAAGTGTGCAGTGCACAAAAATGATAACTCTACCCTTCATTATTTTTTAATTATTGCCCTTTGTTATTTTTCATACTTAATTTTTCACGTGAGGTGGATTTATCTTATTGAGGAGGAATGCTGTGCACAAGAACGATCACTCTTCCCATTATAATATTTGAGTTATAGCCCTTTGTTATTTTTCATACTTTTTGTCCGGAGCTTATCTCAAAAAGTGTTAGAGATATCAACTTGAAACTTCATAGGTGAATAGATCTCATTGAGTAGGAGTGCAGCACACAATAATGATAACTGTATCCTGCATAATTTTTCAGTTATTGCCCTTTGTTATTTTTCAATCCTAATTTTTGTCCAGAGCATCACTCGTAAAGGTTTTGAGATATCAATATGAAACTTCACCTCACTTCAGAGGTGTGCACTTCACAAGAATGATAACTCTAAACCCTTCATAATATTTAAGTTATTGCCCTTTGTGTTATTTTCATAGTTAATTTTTCACGTGAGTGGAGCATAACTCAAAAAATCAGTTTTAATTATCAAAAAACTTCTTACAATTGAATTATTCTGCTCGAGTACATACACATTCTTCCGACGCGCAAACACACTCGGCGGGGGATGGCCATGTTAACATGGCTTTTGTTATACAATGTACAACCATAAGACTGTACTGTGTTTTAAATTATATGAATGTAATGTATTTCAACAACTAAATCTTTTAAAATGTACACCTTATATGATATATTATCACTTATTATAATATTTTTGCTTCGGTCACTGTTTTTAATGTTGCCTTTAACTTGCACTTTGAAGTACCGTCCATGAAATCAAACCGAGCCTGCGACATTTTCAATTTTGTAATGTTGGACTTTCTTTAGGGATTCTGTTTGTCTCTATTTTTCGACCAGATTCAAAACATATACAGGGAATATTACATGAATTTATTCTCATGTGTAGTATGAACTTCTATCGGTAGTGTTGATTTATTTCCATGACCCACATAGATTTATACTGACCTGTGTGACAATGGTAAAGAAACATGTTCCTGAACAAAAGCAAAACAATGGAAGTTTTCTTAATGTATTTTATTATATACTATAGGGTTAACGCACGTTTTTCCGTGTTATAACGTCTGCAGAGTCCCGAGGAACGGTTGGTGCCCGAGCCCGGTAGGGCGAGGGCTCCAACAGTTCCAAGGGACTCTGCAGACTTTATAACACGAAATAAACGTGCGTTGACGCTATTATAGCATCAAATTTTCAAACAGATTCGTGATGTATAGTTTATACAAAACACAATTACATTACATTCTTGTGCTTGGACGGTATAAAAATTTATCTGTAGTAGGGCAGGTTGTTTCCCTTTGTAAATAATGTTCTGATTTTTGACACTTATTGAATTAAGTTCTAAATTGTTATTTCCCTTTTCTTTTTGGTACATGAAATTGTAATTTGTTATATTTTATGAAATAGTTTGTACACAACAAATCGAGTAAATTGTTAGCTATTAAAATTGTCAAGATAAAGAAGGTCTCAGGTATAAAACTTTAATAATTTTGTTTTAAGTAGTTATTCTTAATTTATATTTATGAAGCTAATGTTAGAAATAATATGTTGGTTGATTAGAAATAATAATTACTTTGGTATATAAGGTCAGATTTTATTGGCATCATTGGTAGCCCCTATCTTAATTTATTAGGTATTATAAAAGTAAATTGTTTAGTATTTCGTTATTAAAGTAAAAGTACAGTATATCTATTTTCTATTACTCTGCATTGAAAGTTCTTTATATTAAATTTGGTAGTTGTTATAGAATTTAATTTCTATACTTTGATAAATTGAAGTTTATATGTTTAAATGAAGAACATTGTCGTATAAGTATTTAATTTTGTATTAAAAATCAGAACTGGAAACTTGGTGTTTTTGTCATTTCTTGCAGCAAATATTCGGGGTAAAGGGACGAAGTGAGTCCAAGCTTCTAAGGCTCTATAAATCAGTAGCAAGTAAAAAGGAGAGGAACTTGCGAAGCCAGGTTGTGATAATTTGCAACCTGTCGCCTCGGAAGTAGCCCTCTCCTGCTACATATCCAATTCTATGTTTTACGTATGCGTTTCATTTTTCCGGGGCCAACAACTTGGAAAATTCTCGGAACCGAACGAAATTTTGAATTTTAATTGATTTAACAAAGCTTGGCCTTTGGAGATTTATTATCTCAAGAAAAAAAAAACGTTACATTACTCTACCCTCCACCCAAGACAAAACATGACCCTCAGAAATTCTTAGAGTGATTTCAGATTGACGGTAGAAAAAGATCAGTGTCGGAATCAGAATCGGTTTTTTTTCTCAAGCAAACAAGTTTACAAAAAAATCAGGCACTAAGCATTATTCTCTCAAAGAAATATAAAGAGCATTTATCAACATAAACATAAATAAAAAAACATTTTCTCATATTAATTTTGTGTTATCTAGTTTTGTAAGTTAATCGGAGTGTTAAACTGAATAACAGGTAGATTCTACTGTGTTTGTTTACATTGACAACTGTCCGTTTCTTAGAAAGGGCGACAACCAAGAATAGCACCGATGTCTATACGCCGGCATAGTTACTTGGATATGCGACTGAGGCCCTCGAATCAATAAATTTCAATATAACAAGAGCGCATGACTGTTTGGCAAACAGGCCAAATCGTCATTTTTTGTTTGTTTGCTTACTGGGCCCTGTATGTATTGCGCATAGGTGAAACCGGGCTATAACAAGAGCGCGTGACTATGTTAACACATGGTTTTGGTCCGGTTATAACATGGGCAAAAGAGGGGAAAATAGCCGATTTTATGCTATAATTAACGAAAATACCGACTGGTCTGGCTCTATATTGATGGCAAACTTTTATCCCTCCAAACTCATGTTTAGCAAACTTGCACTTGATAAAGTGATGCATTTAAATCGTAAAATTCATTTCTATTAAAACAGATATTACCTGACTTGAATAAGAATTGTCTCAAGTTTAATACAGTTTGGATTCTTTTTAGAAAATTTATGTCTTGGCTTTAAAAAATGTCACTACAACCTGTTTTTCAGCTGAGAAAATCATATTGTTTTATTAATTGAAAATATTGTTTTGAGTTTATGCATGAAGAAATAATTCAAATCAATATGGCATGCATTAGAAAAAAAGGTATTTTTTACTACAATATCCGGTGGTAAGTATTATTGTGAATGCACGTGTCGTCTTTGTCTCTTTGTGTTTGTTTTTGCGCTTTTTTGGTGGGCGTTCTCTAATCCTCTCGGTACGTGTACGTCGTAGAGAAGACACAGGGCATCGACAGAAAATCTGAAGACTAGGGGCGGCGAAAAAAGATCGGAACTTGTGCTGCGGACCAGCTGCCGTTGTCCTTACTTAAGCCGAGAGGAGTGGTTCTAGAATGTAGGTTTTGGGCCTACAAGGATGGTGTGCTAGGCTGCGTGAGCTCCTAGAAGGGTTAGACAGATTTAACTGCAGGCCTTTTGCTGGTACCAACAACCCTTTTAAGGGCTACCCTTTCATATTGTCTCAGGTAACTCTACATTTAGGTTCTCATTTAAACTTCGTATATTTGGCTACTTCTCCGTGGAAATAGCATGGAAGAATATCAACAACACTTTGTGCTTCAAAATTAACTCTTAAAGGGCATGACTAGTGAACACTGACTTTTGGACCCTAATAAAGCATAGACTACAGACAGGTTACAAACAACACTGAACACAAGGAACCAAAGGGAAGCATGGACACTGCTTTTCATAGGTCTCTGCAAGAAATATGATGTTCAAATTTATAGTTTTTTTATGTCCGATACTTTATACACTCCATACAAATATATATGCGTTCGCTTTGTACGTATCCGTATGTCGAGGCATGACAACCACTTTAATCAATAGTGATATATCTGCAAGGAATTACCGATTTATGCATTTAAGTAATGCCGTTTAGGATTATATTGCCTGCAAATAATTGATTGAGTTATGGTTTAAGCCTTTTTATGTACAAAGAAGACCCTCTAAAAATGTACAAAATCGAATTTGCTTTTGAATTGGTCAAATGGTTTTTGAATGGTAGGCTCGTGAAAATGATGATTTTTCCCGAAAATTATATAGAGAAAGAACAAATAGCCTGTAAGCCATGCGGAAACCTCCTGGTCATGTTAATTGGGTTAGGGCTTTAAAACTTAAAACATGTAAAGTATATCCTCCATAGTTATACAAAATCAAATTTGCAACGGAATTGATCAAATGGTTTTTGAACGGTACGCTCGTGAAAATGAGTTTTTCCCGACATTTGCTTGCTTAGAGAAAGAACAAATCGGGTGAAAAAATGACCAAGACATGCGGAAATCTCCTGGACATGTTCCTTTGATAAGAGCTATCTAACACATGTAGATAAGACCCTCAATGGTTGAAGAAAATAAAAATCTGCAACGGAATAGATCAAATGGCTTTTGAACGGTAGGCTCGTGAAAATGATGTTGTTTTTTTTTAGAAAGAACAAATCGCGGTGCCACAAAATGACCAAGCCACGCGGAAATCTCCTGAAGATATTGCTTGGGTTATGGCTTTAGGCCTTTTTATGTACAAAGAAACCCTCAAGAAATGTACGAAATCGAATTTGCATTGGAATTGGTCAAATGGTTTTTGAACGGCAGACTCGTCAAAATGATGATTTTTCCGAAATTTATATAGAGAAAATAACCAAGACACTTGGAAACCTCCTGGACATATTACTTGGGTTTGGGCTTTAGGCCTTATGATGTTCAAAGAAGACATTCCAAAGTTGTACAAAATCGAATTCGCAATGATATTGGTCGATTTGTTTTTCAACAGTTGACACGAGAAAATGATGCGTTTTTCACGAAATTTCTTAAACTTTTATAAAAATAAAGAACAAATCGCAGGTTCAAATAGCGACTATTGAACGTGGAGTAGTTGCTCTTATTTTCTTTATGTTAAATCTCTGTGCCTTTAAGCCTTATAAAGCAGTGAAGAAGATCCTTCAAACTAATAAAATCTGAGAGAAAGAACAAATCGCCGGTGCAAAAAATGACCAAGCCATGCAAAAATCTTATGCGAATTAATCAAATGGTTTTTGAACGGACCGTCATGTTGCTGTGCCCTTGTATGCCGGGTTCTTGAATGAACTCCCCTATCAGATACAACGTGATACCAAATGTGTTAAAGACGTTTTTTTTTTTTTTTAAATTATTGTCATCATCATCATGACCATCAAGGTCGCAACAATCACCTCGATTGTCATAAACATAACGATTATTTAATTCATCATCACCCCATCATCATCATCATCAGCAGCAGCAGTAGCAGCAGCATGAACATCAAAATTATTTTCAGTTTTATCATCATCTCATTATCATCAAAGTCAATACCGGTATTTCATATTGCGGCGCATAAATCTTAATCCGTACCGGCTAAAACCTTTGAATATATTTTCATACTATCCGAGTGTGTGGTACGAAAGCCTAATAATGTCAAATAAAATAAAAGAATAAAAATACAAAGGCGTATAAACGCGAATGAAGGCGTTATTACGCGAATCAAAAGGCGTAATAACGCGAATAAAGGCGTTATAACGCAAATCAAAAGGCGTAATAACGCGAAAAAAGGCGTTATTACGCGAATCAAAAGGCGTAGTAACGCCTTTATTTGCTTTATAACGCGAACCAAAAGACGTAGTAACGCGAATAAAGGCGTTATAACGCGAATCAAAAGGCGTAGTAACGCATTTATTCGCGTTATAACGCAGATCAAAAGGCGTAATAACGCGAATAAAGGCGTTTTAATGCGAATCAAAAGGCGTAATAACGCGAATAAAGGCGTAATAACGCGAATAAAGGCGTAATTACGCAAATCAAAAGGCGTTATAACGCAAATCAAAAGGCGAAGTAACGCGAATAAAGGCGTAGTAACGCGAATAAAGACGTTATTACGCGAATAAAGGCGTTATAACGCAAATAAAAAGGCGTAATAACGCGTAAAAAGGCGTTATTACGCGAATCAAAAAGCGTAGTAACGCTCTATTCGCGTTATAACGCGAATCGAAAGGCGTAGTTACGCGAATAAAGGCGTTATAACGCGAATCAAAAGGCGTAATAACGCGAATAAAGGCGTTATAACGCAAATCAAAAGGCGAAGTAACGCGAATAAAGGCGTAGTAACGCGAATAAAGACGTTATTACGCGAATAAAGGCGTTATAACGCGAATCAAAAGGCGTAATAACGCGAAAAAAGGCGTTATTACGCGAATCGCAAGGCGTAGTTACGCGAATAAAGGCGTTATAACGCGAATAAAAGGCGTAGTAACGTCTTTATTCGCGTTATAACGCGAATCAAAAGGCGTAATAACGCGAATAAAGGCGTTATAATGCGAATCAAAAGGCGTAATAACGCGAATAAAGGCATAATAACGCGAATCAAAAGGCTCAATTACGCGACAAAAGGCGTTATAACGCTAATCAAAAGGCGTAGTAACGCGAATAAAGGCGTAGTAACGCGAACCAAAGGGTGTAATAACGCAAATTAAAACGCATTATAATGCCAATTTAATACCGTATTTATACTAATCAAGTTGCCTAGTAACGCGAGAAAGGAATACCAATATTGATCTGATATTATCGCTCAACATATAAACTCGTATAGAATAATACAATATACATTTACAATAACTATCATTCCATTTGCACAGTAATAATGCAAACTATTTGTCATAAACTAATGAAGACTCTTTTATATTTGCCAATATAAGATGACTTGGTGTCTTATAGGTCCATTGGACTGGACTTAAATAAAATTACTCTGAATTCACATGTATCACATCATTGATTTTAAACACGTCACTATAGTAAATGAATTTCTTTTCTCATCTTTTCTTTTCTTTTCATTTCTTATATCTTATCTTATCTTATATGTGCGTCATATGTTCAATTATCTACGGATATGTCCTGTATAATTACTTAATAACCAGTAGTATCTTCTAATTATGTGAATGTCGTTCCCAATTACGCCATAGGTAATAGGCTATAGGTAACAAGATTTTGAAAAAACGTAAGGTATAAGTAAATCACATTAGGGTGAAAGTATATCTTAATTATTGATAGGTACGGTATGCTTAGAAGGGTGAAAGTGTTTCTGTTAAGTTACAATTATAGGATTATACAATTATACAATTATATTGTCTTCTTTGTCCTTGTAGAAAAGTACATGTATCTAAAGTTGGGTGATGGTAACCTCTAATCCGACGAAAGCATTTCCTAATAAAAGATTTAAAAAAATCAAACTGTGGTCTAAGTACGTATCCGTACAGAATTGAAAATAAAACGTACATCTTGATCAATTCATTTAAATCAACATTGTTCTTCCTTTCTTACATGACCAGGCCATTGATTCGAATTTAGATGGTATAAAATTAGCGTTATAACGCCTTTTGTTTTGAGTTATAACGCCTTTTGGTTCGCGTTATTACGCCTTTTGATTCGCGTTATAACGCCTTTTGTTTCGCGTTATAACGCAAAAAAGGCGGTAAAACACGAATTGAAAGGCGTTATAACGCCTTTGATCGCGTTATAACGCGAATCAAAATGCGTAATAACGCGAATAAAAGGCGTTATAACGCGAAAAAAGGCGTTATAACGCGAATTGAAAGGCGTAATAACGCGAATAAAGACGTTATAACGCGAATTGAAAGGCGTAATTACGCCTTTATTCGCGTAATAGCGCAAAACAATAGGCGTAATTACGCGAATCAAAGGCGTTGTAACGCGAATAAAGGCGTTATAACGCAAATTGAAAGGCGTAATAACGCGAATAAAGGCGTTATTACGCGAATTGAAAGGCGTAATAACGCCTTTATTCGGGTAATAACACAAAACAAAAGGCGTAATTACGCGAATCAAATGGCGTTATAACGCGAATAAAGGCGTTATAACGCGAATCAACAGGCGTAATAACGCGAACCAAAAGGCGTTATAACGCAAAAGAAAAGGCGTTATAACGCTAATTTGATACCATATAAATTTCAAACAGTGACCTAGTAATGTATGGAAGGAAGAACAATGTTGATTTAAATGAATTGATCTAGATGTGCGTTTTATTATATGCTCGAAAGAATTTCGGGCATATTGTGTTATACCCCCTCGCATCCGTCCGTCCGTTAGCAATTTTGTTTCCGGAGCATAACTTTAGTTCCATTTGGCCCACAATATTCAAACTTCATAGAGGGGTGGTAATACTTTATGACCTATAAGTCACCAAGTCATCTTATATTTGCAAACATTAAAGAGTCTTCATTAGTTTATGACAAATAGTTTGCATTATTACTGTTCAAATGGAATGATAGTTATTGTAAATGTATATTGTATTATTCTATAGGAATTTAAATTTGATTGGTATAAATATGGTATTAAATTGGCATTATAATGCGTTTTAATTCGCGTTATTACGCCTTTTGGTTCGCGTTACTACGCCTTCATTCGCGTAAATATGCCTTTTGATATGCGTTATTACGCCTTTATTATTCGCGTTATTACGCCTTTTGATTCGCGTTATCACGCCTTTATTCGCGTTATTACGCCTTTTGATTCGCGTTATAACGCCTTTATTCGCGTTATTACGTCTTTTGATTTGCGTTATAACGCCTTTATTCGCGTTGCTACACCTTTATTCGCGTTATTACGCATTTTGATACGCGTTATAACGCCTTTATTTGCGTTATTACGCTTTTGATTCGCGTTATAACGCCTTTATTCGCGTTATTACGCCTTTTGATTCGCGTTATAACGCCTTTATTCGCATTATTACGCATTTTGATTCTCGTAATAATGCCTTTATTCGCGTTATAACGCCTTTGCATTTTTTTTATTTTTTTTTATTTGACACTATTAGACTATCGTAGTGTGGTCTTTAAAAAGTATAATCTTAATTAAAAAAGATCTGCTAGTTTAAAAATCTGTCAAATTTACGGTATATAGAAAAAGGGAAAGGAGTGAAATCCGCCATTTACCGCAAAGTCCGAAGTAAGTTACACCTCTTGATATGCTTGATTTTTGTTTTAATTTTTCTAGTACCATCTTTAAGTAACCCATTACCTGGAAAACTTTGACATTTCTTAGTAATGAATTTCAGATCAGTAGTCCTCGCGCCTAAAAAAAATCCATGGATCACGTTTTCATATTCCTTTTTTTCATTTAGGCAAGATCAGTTGGACCATATTACTAAAGTGTCTGTTTTCCCTATGTTAACAAATCAAAACACGAATACGCCCGTTATAATGTCGCCTATACATGTCAACACGTGTAAACAATAAACCGTGAAAGTTATATCCGGACGGTACGTAATAATTCGGGAACAAATTCTAAAAAAGTAGTAATCAAGCGTAGCCAAAGGGGGAAAACTCATGCCGAACGTTGCGGCAAATGGCGGATGTCACTCCAATTTTAAAAGTAACAGATTGTGGTCAATTGATAATATATTCTTTGAGGCCATACACTCGGATAATACTTAAAGATGTTTAAAAAAAGGTTACACGACTGAAAAACTGCGCTGCAATCTACGATCCGGTTCCCGAGTTCCTTTGGCTTTCATTACAAAGAGGGGAACGAACAGAAAGAAACAAGAAAGAAAAGAAAACGAAATTGAAATTTAGATGAACAAAATATATTCAAATGATCAATCAAAAGACAGAGAAAGTAAAAGGGGGGAACAACATCATTATTATAACATGGCTGAGCGTAGGGTTTGAACCTATGTGTGCTAATCATTAGAAGTTGCAGTGACGTTGGACTTTAGTATCGTTTATACAAAAATATCATCCCAGGACAAGTATGGGGGATTGTCCTCTATTGACACATTTTCTATATGTATTTCAAATAATGATAAAAACTATAAAAATATATCATTTTGGATATTTTTATAAAATATTTCTTCAATGATTTAATATAAACAGTTGTATGATGAAAACAAACATTATTTTGTTCTAGAATTATTTATTGTATGCTATATACAGATATTTAAATCGGATCGTGTTTTATACTTACCAACACCATACATCTATAATTCTTTCATGTTGTTTTGTCATGTATAATTCTTAATACTATTAGTATAATTATTTAAGGTATTATAGACCTCTATTACGGACAATTTCACTTTAAACATATTAACTTCAAAACATCAAAATGTTTTGTATGTGATCGATTTTCTATAGTTCATTTTAAGTTGTATACGGTAACAAAAAATAGTTCATGGTCGTTTAAAACTAAACAAATAATTTCGTGGAACAACTCAAAAGATTAGTTTTAATGCGTTGCCGGGTCTTTTCCTTTAAATGTATATGTTATTGTTATATCCCTCTTCTTATTATTAATTTAAACGACATTGCGGTCACATTCCTTTCTTAAATTTAAAGGAAAAACATCTAAAGTACATTTGCACACATGTTAAGTACATTGTGTATCACCTTTCAGGTAATTTACTTCACCGTCTGAAAACTGGATATATGATATTATATGGATATATAAACCTTGAAACATGGTGATACCTTATACCTGAATACGGAGCAAAATGTTCGTATTTTCTTAAATTGAATTTAGTAAAGATGACGAACATAATTATAAAGTAAACCATTTCTTTATACACTATATTATGGCTATATAATATGGATATTTATAATTCGTAAAACATGACGAAAATCTTAATTTTAAAATCGTACGAATTTATTTAATTCGATTGTGTTGGAAGCTACAACCTGATTGAAACAGTCTGAAATCCGTTCCAGTACTTAGCAATGAGTGTAAAGTTTTTTTTTGTCCGAGGAAGCAACGGCTTGCCCCTGGCGAGGTTTGAACCCATTCGCCCAATAATCCTTATCTTTCAGATGCTTTGTTAATTAATCACTATTGGCCTCCGTGATAATATTCCTACGCTTTTGAACTTAGACCGTGCATTATTTTACAATAATGCAGTAAAAAATGATTTACCTTCATGTTGCATTACCGTTAAGTTGTATTATCATCATTTTGCCTAACTACCATATTGCATTACCATTATGATTCATTACCTTCTTATGCAATAGCATCGTGTTCAAATGAACGTAGTTACTTGCAAGTATATAAAACCTACAATTAATGATATGCAAGAAAGTAGGTTGCATGCCTATCTTCCTTCTGTTGACAGCTGAATCGTTTACATCACGCAATATACAATACGATATTATGTGCAGTTTTCGTGGTTTTGAAAAAAAAAAGACAAAACAGCAATACTAGTATACATATATAAAAAATGGGCTGTGATACATCAGTTAGTCCTCTTTTCGGTGTAAAACTCGATAAATTATTACCATATAAGGCCATAACTGCACAAACAACTTATGGTAATTTAGGTCAAAAACTGTTTTCATGGAAAGAACCTGATATAAGGATATAACTTCAATGACCGAAATAGACAAAATGATAAAAGCATGGATCCAAAATTTAAAATCTTCTTTAATAGGCATAAATGATATTTAATGTTGAATTTTAATACACATATAAAGAAATAAGCACTTTAAATTGAAAACAGGTACACCTTTGACAGTTTTATTAGTGATTATGATTTAAAAGAAAAAACAATTCCTAATAATTGTTAAAACGTATTTATAATACAAATATTGTATGTTCAGCTGCTTGTCAACCTTGAAGTAACATTTCAAACTTACCATATATTGACTACCAGTTCCCGCTTGTGTGGATATTTTTAAATTGCGCGCTTAGCATACCTACCTTAGTATGGATACTTTAACAAGGCGCGCTTAGTATTTTCATTGTATACCTTAACATTCCCTACATAGTATGTATACATTAACATTGTGAACTTAGTATGCATTCCTTTACATTCCCCATTTAGTATGAATAAGTTAACATTGCACACTTAATATGCATACCTAAACATTTCTCGCTAAGTGTGAATACCTTAACATGCTCGCTTAACATTGCCAATTTGTATGTATACCTATACAATCCCCACTTAGTATGCATACCTATAAGTATAGATACCTTCACATTGCTCTCTTAGTATGCATACCTTCTGATTACTTGCTTAGTATGCATATCTTTACATTGCACGCTTAGTATGCATATCTTTACATTGCACGTTTAGAATGGATACCATAACATTGCACGCTTTTTATGCATAACTTAGCATTGCTCACTTAGTATGCATATCTTTAAATTGAACGCTTACTATGAATATCTTAATATTGCTCTCTTAGTATGCATACCTTCTTATCATTGCATGCTTAGTATGCATAACTTTACATTTCTCGCTTAAAATGCATACTTTAATATTGCTCGCTTAGTATGTATACCTTAACACTGAACGCTAAGTATGCATTCCTTAATATTACATGTATAGTGTGCATACCTTAACATTACACGCTTAGTACGCATAACTAAACATTGCACTAAGTATGTATACCATAAAATTTTCCGCTTAGTATGCATACTTAAACATTGCTCAATTTGTATGAATAACTTAACATTGCACGATAAGTATGCAAACCTTAATATTGCACCCTAATTATGGATACAGTGAAATTGCGCGCTTAGTTTACATACAATAATATTTCTCGGTTAGTATGCATACAATGACAATGACAATGACAATGACTCCGGCCCATATCAACAAAACATATACATTACAAGCATGACATGATGTAGTGCCAGTGTACTATATAGATCAATTACAATTTATAACTACTAATATAAATGTATATAAAGTGACAGAAATAACTTTTTTAACATATATGTATAGTATTTACCAACCAGAATGTGTAGATACATAAATAATTACATATTTAAACAATATCATTTAGCAACATTTTACGTTCTTGAAAAGCACAATATGCAAACACAGCCAATCTCATTATAATATCTACATTTTTCGATGACATCAAAATATTGAACTTATTAATATTAGGGGACAGATAGAATTTAGATGGGATATATTTCTCTCTAAAAGAGGTTAATCTGGGACATTTTAAAACAAAATGAAATTCAGTTTCAATTTCAGTATTACAAAGTTTGCATATTCTTTGATTTCTTTCAGTGTTAGAATACCTCCCTCTTTCTATTTCTAAGTCATGTGAAGAGGTCCTTAATTTACCCAATGCATTTCTAAATTTTTTAATTGTTACACAATCCAGATATATTTCATGTTCAAAAGTTAACTTATAATTTGCATACAATGACAGTTTAGAACTATTTCCCACATCAGAATGCCAAGTTTGAAGATACTGATCCTTAAGTCTAAGAGTAAATTGATGAAGGAATAACTTTTCATTAGGTACACTCTGATCAAACCAAATATGCCCAAATCCATTTCTCATAAGTAAATTTTTAACATATGTAACCCAATTATTTTGTCCATAGTTATCAAAACATTTCATCATATTGTATGCTTTTT
Source organism: Ruditapes philippinarum (assembly GCF_026571515.1). NCBI lineage: Eukaryota > Metazoa > Mollusca > Bivalvia > Venerida > Veneridae > Ruditapes > Ruditapes philippinarum. Next base: position 129,655 of record NW_026863183.1, read on the forward strand.
TTACATATCTTTGTTCATCCATTTTTAAGATTCTACACCAATATTTAATAACTCTTTTAGCAGTTGTAATAAACATTGGATATCTGCCACAATCCCCCAAAATAGCTATATTAATTGTTTTTTGACTAAGGCACATATATCTTTTACATGCATAATTTTGAATGGAATCAGTGAATTTTTGCTCACTAGCACCCCAAATCTCGCTCCCATATAACAAAATTGGACTGATTTTTGTATCAAATATTTCGAAAAATACATGTTTAGGAAGTTGACCATACTCATACAATTTATTTAGAATAGATATAAGAACTCGTTTAGCTTTGATACTTTGGTCCTGTGCCATAATAGGAAAAGACAGTTTGCTTGTGAAAGTGTTGCCTACATACGAAAACTTTGATACAGTCTCTAATCTGTTATCATCAAAAAACCACTTTTCATGCATACTTAGTTTCCCCCCTTTTTTAAAAACCATAACCTTAGTTTTGCTAGGATTAACCTTGACAAAGTGTTGATCACAAAATTGTTTTAACAAATCAAGCAATTTCTGGAGTCCATTAACAGTGTCTGAAGTCAGAGCTAAATCATCTGCAAATAATAATGTCAATATTTCTGTAACATCTGGAAACAACTGAATACCTTTTAGCTGACAATTTTCTATTTCCTTTACAAATTCATTAATAAAAATGACAAAAAGTATTGGGGAAGCTAAGCAACCCTGTTTTAAGCCTATATGACAGTCAAAATACTCTGTTAAACCATTATTTGTTCTAACACAAGCTTGTACAGAACTATATAAACTAACCATTGCTGAATACAACTTCCCTTTAAAACCGTTCTGTCGACATATTTCCCAAAGCTTATTTCTGCATACAGTATCAACGATGGTTTAATATGCATACTTTGACAATGCCCGCTTAACATAGCACACTTAGAAAGCATACCTTAACATTGCACACTAAGCTTGAATACCATAACATTGCATGCTTAGTATGCATAATTTCATGTTTCCCGCTCGCTAAGTATTCATACCTTTATAGTGCACGCTTAGTATGCACATCTAAACATTGCTCGCTAAGTAAGCATAACTTAACTTTGCACGCTTAGTATAAAAACCTAAACATTTCTCGCTTTGTATGGATACCTTAATCCTGTTCACTTAGTAATCATACATCAACATTGTTGGCTTAGTATGCCGACCTTAGTATTGCAGGCTTAGTATGCATACTAGTATACACATCTTAACATTTCCGTTTAGTGTGCATACCATAACATTGCGTTAACAAGATATTTACATTGAGTGCTTAGTATGCATATATTGCACGCTAAGTATTCATACCTTGATATTTCCCGATTAGTATGCATACATTAACATTGCACGTTAAGCATGTATAACTTAATATTGCACGCTTATTATCAATGCTTTAACAATGTCTGCTAAGTTTACTTTTACATTGCAAACTTAGCTAGTATGCAAATCGTAACATTGCTGGCTTAGTATACCCTAACATTGTACGGTAAATAGTCATTCCATTACATTGCTCGTTTTCCTTATTATTTCTCGCTAAGTATCCATACATTAGCATTCCTCGCTTAGTATGCATACCTTATCATTGAACGCTTAGTATTGCATTGCATACATTACCATTTCAGGCTTAGTATGTATACCTTTAAATTGCAGAGTTAGTGTGCATGCCTACATATTGTTCGTTTAGTAAGCAAACCTTAACAGTGCCAACTTAGTATGGATACCATAACATCGCACCCTTAGTATGCATACCTTATAATTGTATGCTCAGTAAGCATACCTAAACAATGCACGCTTAGAATGCAAATCTTATCATTGCATCTTTAACAATGCATGCTTAGTATGAATACCTAAACATTGCACACCAGGCATTTTACACTTAATATATGTAATTATGTGAAAGTTAAATTATACAGCTCCAAATATTTGTTTAAATAGCATTTCTACCTTTTTCACCTGCTTCTTTAAATCGAATGGATTTTTGCCACTACAATTGCTCTGTTTAACTATTTAAAAATGTACCATTCTGTCTTTACTTCTGATCATGCTTGGCCTTGACATAGCTTATCCGACATTTTTCCTTGTTTTGAAACATCATTCAAATGTTATTGCGACATTCTTTCACGTATATATCGAATAACATGGAATTTACGTGTATCTTTTACACGGTATGGGACCGTACACCGGATATAATCGTGTTTTGAGTCAAAGCAAAATCGGAGAAAACTGCAAAAGGTAACAAAAAATTCGACTTTCCAGTTCATATAACACTTATTGGAATTTGTTTTATTTTATATTTCCCTGAACGCATGCCAGATATGAAAAAGGGAGATCTGACGTACTTTTTTTTAAAAGTCACCTTTGCTAAAACTCAGTTTCTTTTTAAGTCTCGTCCAAAAGTGATAATTATGAATTAAATACGGAATACCGTTAATGCCATCGTGATCATACGTTAAAATACAGAGGACGAGAATGCGATAGTGCGACAGTGTGATGACGGCAAAACAATAGTGTGATGACGATAATGCGACAGTGCGATGGCGACAATGCGATAACGCGATAGTATGACGTAAGAGCGATAGTGTTATCGCACTGTCGTATTGTAGTAATCGCACTGTCGCATTGTCGTACTGTCGTCATTGCATTATCGCACTATCGCCATCGCATTGTCGTCATCGCACTATCGTATTGTAGTAATCGCACTGTCGCATTGTCGTACTGTCGTCATTGCATTATCGCACTGTCGCCATAGCATTGTCGTTATCGCGTTATCGCATGGTCGACTATCGCCGTCCTGAGGGCGGTTCGAAACTGCTGACGAATAAGCTGACGGTAAGGGAAATGGGAAAATAATTTTAATTTTGTCAAAAAAAATGATCTTCTTGTTTTTTTTTATCTTTTCCTTTATGTTACTTAAGTCTTTTTTGTTTGCTAGTTTTCTGTACTGTATACTAAAAATGTTTAAATGAAATTATATACATGTACTATTAATAAGTAACATTTTATATATAACAAGACAATAAGTTGAATTTATATCCTCTGCCGAGTACTGGTTATTACTAAATAAATACAACAACTGAAGACATAAGGCTTTATTTATATATTTATCATGGCGTAAACAGTATATAATATTCTTTGTATATGATAAGTATTTAGGGCAATAATAGAGCCATAACTCCGTGTTAAATAGCAATATCTTGACATAACAATGAGATGTAAATTGCCTTTTTGTATCGATGGTAAAGTTTTGTTGAAATCAATACAGCAGTTGCAAAGAAATAGGAATATTGTTCTATACACACAGCGTAACTAATCAAGGGTCATAACTCTGTAATGAAGGGTCTTGTCTGAACAAGGCAACAAATTATGCATATCTCCTCTTGGGTTTAATGGTTCCCATAAAGTTTAATTGAATTCCAGCCAGTATCATGGCGTAAACAGTAATATTCGTTGTACATGATAAATATTCCGGGCATTAATATAAAGAGCCATAACTCCGTGTTAAATAGTAATCATGAGTTGTAAATTGCCTTTTTGTATCGATGGTCCCCGTTATGCAGCTATATATGAAGATTTGGGAAGATATCCATTGTATATAAACCGCTATGTTAGGGTACTAAAATACCTTTTGAAATTAGCTCGAGTGATAGATAGATACTTTTATTTCCTCCACACGGGAGAGCATAGAATTACAAGATCTGTTTATAAAATGAGCGCTAACGACTGTAATAATGGTTATACAAATTGTGTTTCTCATGTTAAGAGGATGTTAGATAATTACGGATTCTCACATGTATTTGAGAACCCTAGTTCTGTAAATGTTAACGCATTTACATGTATTTGTGAATTTAAATGTAGATTGATTGATACTTTTAAGCAAGAATGGTATGGAAATATTAACACAAACTCTACAAAAATAAAATAAATTATGTATGAAAATAATATAGATTTGAACTGTCTGTATAAAATACAAAATAAAAAGATTCCTTATATTTAATTGGTCAGTAATACATAAGTTTTCTCAACAAATTCGATTACTAGATCTAACTGGTCAGCACTGGTCACTATAAAAATTCTGCTAAAATCACTTGAGTAATTGTTACTATAAGTTTTAATTAACATAAGTTTAACTGGTCAGCGTATTCAACTATAGTCCACTGATTCCGCTGGTGGACACAGAGAGACAATGTGTTTCAATGTTGAAAAACACATCTATACCTACTGTTTGTTTTTGTTTTTAAGGGAAAACGTGTAAAGTTTGAATTACCAACTACCTGCTGGTAGGTAGTGGGGGGTTAAAAATTACCAACTACCAGCTAGTAGGTAGTTGGTTATTCGTATATATCAAAATACCAACTACCTACCAAATTTTGACACTCCTTTAGGTTTTTATCAGTATTTTACATGGGGCCATTTTTGGTGATTGGTGAACATAGCGCTTTTCTATTTCTTAAAGATAGTAAATAAATATGATTAAATACATATAAAAAAATTTAAGATATATATAGATTCATTAGGTACGCATGTATAGTAGAATCTACTGACCAATTAACCCATTACAGCATAAGCATTTTTTTCATTGAAAAGCCTCTTGTTACACAAGTTCAAATTGCTATATATGAAACTATAAAAAATGCTAAAATACTGATCAAACTTGGCACAAATGTTTACTGGACAATAGCATTTGTATCTTAATTTCCTGTTATCATGGCAACGAAGGGACCTTGTTGTGTTAATTTATTTCATCAAAGCTGTAAGTTCTCAATGGAGTGGGATAGAGTGAAAGACTTTTCAGCGTTAGTTCCACGTTTCCTTAAGATTGAGCCTCTCACAAGTACAATTTTTTCTTAGGGTTTGGTCGGGCGGTAGTCCCCTTTCAAACCACAATGCAGAAGAGGGCAGCCACCCTCTGGCACCCCGATGTGTCTTTTAGACAAGATGGCGGCGCCGAAAAAAGTGAACTTGTCCGCATAGCTCAATCGGTTAGAGCGCCAGATTTGTAATTTCGACATTGTTGGTTCGATTCCCGGGCTGGCCAACTAAAATTTCTAATCAGTCTTTCGGATTAGACTTTAAATCGAGGTCCCGTGTATGAGTTCTTAAAAACTTGGCACGCTAAAGAACTAGGCGAAGCTTCTGGAATTGGGGCATCTTTCGTATTTTTTCTTCTTGTGCGTTGCCGGACTACCTGCTTCTTGATTCAGTCGGTATATAAAATTTAAAGGCAAGTCTTTCAAAGTGTAATGTCAAAAAGAGGAAAAAGTATACAATAATACCGCAACTCATGAAATATTTGTTTTCATACCACTCGATAAAAATAAATCCTGTATTTTTTATCCTCTATATACTTCAAACCAATTAAATATTTTTTGCATCTTTTAAATTTCAACATGACATCAATTTCATCTGAAATATTTCGGTTTTTTTTTTAAAGTTTCTCACAGTTTTTTACGTTTTTCGTGTACTTTATAAAGTATTTACCCCTATCTTTTGATATAAAATCTTACTTTTTATTAATTTAAAACTTTATTTAGACGTTTTTCATTATACAAAAAAGAAAAAGAAACAAAGAAAAAAAAGAAAGAAAAAAGAAAAGAAAAAGCAAGAAAACAAAAATATATTGACAAAAGTAAAATTATTTTCCCATATACCGTCAGCTTATTCGTCAGCAGTCTATAATTGTCCACCGGAAGGCGATAGTCAACAATGCGATAACGCGATGGCAACGATACGATAGTGCGATGACGACAGTGCGATAACGCGATTACGACAATGCGGCAGTGCGATAATGCTATGACGACAATACGATAGTGCGATGACGACAGTGCGATAACGCGATTACGACAATGCGACAGTGCGATAATGCGATGACGACAATGCGATAGTGCGATAGCGACAATACTATAGTGCGATGGCGAAAACGCGATAGTGTTATCGCACTATCATATTGTCGCCATCGCCTTATCGCACTGTCGTCATTGCACTGTTGCCATCGCATTATCGCATTGTAACAATCGCACTATCGCATTGTCGCATTATCGTACTGTAGTCTTTGCATTATCGTACTGTCGCCATCGCACTATCGTATTGTCGTCATCGCACTGTCGTCTTGTCGTCATCGCACTGTCTCATTGAAGTCCTCTGGACTAGAAAGTATAATCATGATGGCCCTAATGGTATTCCGTAGTTAAAACACTCCTCGGATACTTACATATAGATATATAAAGAATTGACTTCTACAGTGGTAAAAATGAAATCGCCTAGTGTACTGCGTATATAAATTGCTCAAGGTGGTCAAAACTGTGCGGGATACAATAAGCAACTGTATTGAGAATAACGTATGAAAATGCAGTTAAACCGATTTTACCATCTTCACGATCATCATAATTTTTATAATCATTTATTTTCAGATAAACAGGGAAAGTGAAGAATCAGACGGAGTAAGTATTTTGCTGGCTGGTTTATTGGCACATAGTTTATAGAAGTGTTACCTTCTCAAATAAATAACTGCAGTACACTTGAGGTTTTTTTCTCTGTAAAAATGAGAAATAAGTATTATTATACTTCTCTTGATGTAGTTAAACTTATACCCTGTACACCCACCAGGCATGTGCATTTTTATCGCAGTGTAAAATTTTATCTGAGTTCATAAAGAAACTGGATTTTTTTAACGGGATTAATAAAGAAACTGGATTTTTTTGAACAACGACAAAAAAAACCGTCAAATCTTGATTTCTGTTGATATTTTACGTATTGCATATCTTGCATGCATTAGAAAAATATATAATCATACCCAGTCGAATCAAACACCTCGTCACATTACGATTTCTGCTCAATTTGACGTTATATTGTTTACAAGAGCTGCCAGATATCACCGTTTTTTGTCTATTTACAAATAAATGGTCACATTTTCATTTCTTTTCTTTACAACGAGTTATGGATCGCTAATTTTAATACATTCATGTACTGTGTTTATGATTTTTTAATGAAATCGAATGAAAATTGAAAATTGAAAGAGTAAAGAAAAAAAGTTTAAATGCTACAATTCTTTAACATTTACAATGCATGTATATGCTTTGAAGTGTAGTACCAGATATATGCGTTTATTTTTGTTCATATACTTTTTCTCTAGTAAATTTGCAAAAATATTTCAAGAGAATCATACTTGAGAAAAAATGTACAAGAATTTAACAAAATTTGGGACATAAGTTTTCATGTTGTGCGCGATTAAAGCGACTTTCAGCTTTTTCACAAGTTAAATATGTTATTTTTAGATATATCGTTTCATGAAATTGTCAAATGAAAAGAATTAGGGTGGGCAATGAAATTCACAGACGACAAAATGCTTGTTAAACAAAAATGAAACCCCGCAGCACCTCTAATCTACCGATGCACACTCTATAATTAAATTAGTAAGTCAGACGATTCGATCGTTTCCCGTTAACGAAAGTCACTTACACGCCAAAAAAACCTCGGGACGCTGTTTTGAAAAAAGCTTAACAGTAATATGATGAACTTTTTAATATAATTACTGAAAAAAACATAGAATAGTTTTTCCAACAGAAAATAAAAGGCTGATTTAATGGCTGATTTTCATTATTTAGCACCATATGTTTCTACTGCGTGACTACCGTGACTAAGGGCGAATTTTGCATATTTTGACCACTTTTCTTTGGTAATTTAAATAGTTTGAATTACTTTCCTTGTTCACATCACAATATTTTACCAAACAAGAATGGGAGAGGACACAAGACCAATATAAACGGGGGCGTAACAAACTGTTTATAATAAAAAAAAACTTAAGTAGGTAAAACCATCATTGTGAAACATAAGCCAATAAAAGTAAAGTCTAGCTTCATATATCGCTTGTTTTTATGCTTCCTTGAAAAGCCATCATTCCCTTCCATTTAAAATAAATGAAATGTGAGACTGAAAATGGTATGTGTACTTTTATTGGTTCCGAGGTGTCTAAGTTTTATTGGCTAACAGCACAACGACGTTTCATATAAGACTGTGAAAACGATATTTGAAGTCATATTCGCCAATTGAAATTGTAACAATTTCATGGTAATGCTGATATTGTGACTATAAACTGCGCCTGGTATGTAAACATTTAGTTCATTTCATTTTTGAAGTTTAAAATTCAAGGGGTTAAACAGTTAACATAATTAGTGCTAGTTAACACGATATGGGACCGTACACCGGATATAATCGTGTTTTTGGGAGAAAAAATGAATTCGGAGAAAATTACCAGAGGTAAGAAAATTCGGATTTTCAGCTCATATTACACTAATTCGAACCTGGTTTGATTTTATATTTCCCTAAACACATGTCAGAAATGAAAAACGTAACATTATCAGAAATAAAGGAGTTGATACATGTTTTGTAAAGACCTCTTTTTGTTCATGGGAGAAATTATTTCGAGGGCCCAACCAATCTAGCTTTTTTTAGTTTTGTCCAAAAACGACAGTTTTCTTCAAAACTCTCCTTATGTACTCACATTTAAATTTTTAGTGAGACAGACTTACATCGCCAAATAATTCTTAAGTCTAGTCAAGGGGGAGGGACTGTTGGATGAGGGATGGATTTCTTATGATAACTTGTCAGGAGTTATTGTGATAACTGTCACGAAGTTCGATGGAAAACTTTTGTATATACTACAAAAATGATAATTTTCATCTTTGAAAAGTGAGGTTTAGATGCTAAATTAAACTTTAAGGTAGAACGCGACACTTTGCAAACTTTCGAGTAGCGTCTTTAAAATCGGCATGCAGACCAGATTATTGATTACATTGCGTTGATGTTATTCCGATAGTTTCAGCCAGTTTTTGTACACAAGACGTCAAAGTTGACTATCAAAGACCGTTTTTGAACATGACGTCGTTGCGTATCCTTGGCAACTGTTACGGTTATCACAACGCCATAGGCGGAAAAAATATTTTAAATTCTAAAGCATTCGACCGAAATAATTCTTTCCTTTAAGCTGATATAAAATTTATTTTTTTACGCCGAAAAATGTTTAAAAATGGAAAGAAAACTCTCAATTTTGTGCAAAATTTGATGTTCGGTTTAGGCAGATTTTTCGGCTTAAAGCGGCTTTTTAAATATTCCTAAAATAGAATTTTGATTTCTTTCTTTAACCCCCTTTAAAATAATGTATACTCAGTCTAACTGACTAAAACGATAGGGGCTCACCTACTTAATTCTTTTGGTACACGTGATTTTATCCCCAACCTTTTGGATAAAAGTCACGCTATCTATCTTGAATATTTAGACGCCCATACGGGTTCGAGCGAACTAAGTTTGACTGTATATTTTTGTTATCAAGTACATCAGAAGAAGCAGAATTTCCGTGAACGAAATCCGCCTACGCAAAAAATTTACACAATTGTACGAGAAGTGGGGAAATAAGGAATAATATACACTCAAAATATATACACTTATATTTCACTCTTTATGAGATTGAACCAACGAACTTCAATCGTTTGTACCATGTGATTTCAGGGCGTACCTTAGCTTATTTTTAGTATAGTCCATTGGGCCAAAGTGTCGTTACTACCAGGTGAAATCTAAGCGATGAAATGCCATTTTAATCTTATCTCTATCAAAAGTTATGAAAATAATATCAAGTATTGAAATGACAGATATTTGCATGAAGTCTGACGAGAAGATTGCTTTTATTAAATAATTTAAAAGTTATTTACCATTAGGAAAACAAAATAAAGCCAGATACAAGATGGTTAAGTTTTTTTCTTTATCAATATACCTGAACATGAGATATAATCGAGGTGAAATATTGCTTCAAAAAGTATTTACAATTAGAAAAACAAAACATAGCCAGATTGTAGTCACGATGTTTAAAACATTTTTTGTTTTGTTATTTTAACATACCTAAACATGAGATACAATCAAGGAAAATATCGCTTTTAAAACGATCTGTATGACCATAAAACAAACACGAAAGTGTAACATAATCTATAGCATCATAACCACACCTTACATTTATCAATACGCGATCATTTAGGTCCCTAAAATAAATATTTTAGAAATGCATTATGTCAATAGTAGAGAACAATTGTTTTACAATTTTCTTTAACTTTACTCCGTTATTTCTTAGTTATATCATTACACAGTTAAATTAAGTGTTACTAGTCCGACAGAATTTTTGCAAAACCTTAGAAAAAAGATAGATAACATAGGTTTTTATATCGTATACAAATATTTACAAATAAACAGGATATTTACGGTTTATTTAAAGCACGAGTGAAACTATATTTTAGTTTTGTAAAAGTTCAAAATGAGAACAAGAGAAGATAGAAGATTCTCTTATATGGTTATACACTGTTCTTATTATAATTCTATCTCTATTATGTATGTATGTCTGTATGTATGTATGTATGTATGTATGTATGTATGTATGTATGTATGTATGTATGTATGTATGTGTATGTATGTATGTGTGTATGCGTGTATGTATGTATGTATGTATGTATGTATGTATGTATGTATGTATGTATGTATGTATGTATGTATGCGTGTGTGTGTGTGTGTGTGTGTGTGTGCGTGCGTGCGTGCGTGTGCGTGCGTGCGTGCGTGTATAGATAAGACTATGATAAAAACATAATAGATGCAATTGTTTGCAGAAATATGCAATTCATTTCTATAGTCAATGAAATAAGTTTGATAGCTTTCTATACTGATAATTCTTGTAAGTCTTCGTTTTTAAGGGACTTAAATTAGATACAAAATGTTTATTTACAACAAAAGTTGACTTTTTGTTTTGTTTGTGATAATAGCTGTGGGCAATTTTTGCTGCTTAGATCGGATTTGTAGGACCCAAACTATTCTACACAATTTGAATTGATTGTAAGATAAAATAAATGTGACAGACTCATACATTGACAAACAACTACAGAAGGCTGACTCGGATTACAGACAAAACTTACAGACAAGACATAAATTTATACATAAAGTTCAGCGAGGTTTATAAGCATTATAACATTAACTATTCAAAGTATAGGCCCACTTCATCTGAAAGAAAATGGGAATTTTCAAAATAAAATATCATATCTTTACATTTTGTACGTCACTTCGTGGGCTCTGTAGAGACATTTTGTTTTTTTAAGTTTTAAAAATGCTACTCCTTAATAAAATCCGCAAAGGGTGAAATAAATTGAATTTGTATGGTAATTCAAACATTACCTACTTAAAAGATGGATTATTTGTATTATATTGAATAAACACAATAGAAAATTTCTCGCTAAAATTCCTCCCGGTTGATATACCCAATGATTGTATTGTATTTTCTCTAGTACATGTATATGCCTTACTTATATTTGATTGAATAACAATATATTTGACAAAGGTTACATCGTACGCATACCTTTGTAATCAATAAGCAGCTACGCAACTATAGATCGATCTACATCAAAATTCTTTATTTTTTACGTCATTTTTTTAAATTTTACTTTCTCAAAACTCTTTTCATTAAATACGCCCGTGCTTATTAGCATATCGGCAAGTACGCCACCGGATTTCCTAATTTAAATAATTGTTGGATCCAATATGAACAATGTTACTTAATAATTTTTTAGATGTACTGATCAGATTTTATCAAGTCACTAACAAAGTGTTATGTCTGTGACTTTAATTTGGATACATAACGATAATTGTAATGATATCATGTAAACAAGAAGCGCCGCCCCAGCCAACATTCTATATCGGCCCGACATCAAACCGACATGCTTTTCTATGACGGCCCGATGTCGGGTTTAACCTCGGCTGCAAATAGGAATGATGTTGGCCCGACATCGGCAGCACAATATCGGGCCGATATCTTAACGACATAGGCCCGATATTTCTTGCCGACATCGGGCCTACATCAAAACAAAAGCGGTGCGATGCCAGCCAACAGTAGATATATCGACCAGGTATGATTCTTATGCTAGCATGTTGATACATCTAGCAACAAGCATTTGTCATCTCCTGCAAACACACAAAATAAAAGATAATTATTTAACAAAATATAAGATAATAAAAGCGAATATTTAATTTTAATCACTACACTGATAATTCATGTCGCGAAATCATGTGTCAAATATTTTCAAACATAATTTTACATTTAAAAAAGAGACAAACAGATAAATTGTATTTTTCCAATAATTCTAAGTGTAAAAATCAAATTATTTACAGCGTTTACACATTTGTTGAATCATCATTACATTAAAAAAAACATGCTTTTCATCACCTTCCTTTGTTAGCTTTTCTTTTTGGCGCTTAATCTGTTCTATAGGACTCCAGTGAATTTTTGTAAGCCTTTCATTTAAAATATGACAAAAGAGTGATATTATGTAGTCAAAATATAAATATTGAATTTAATTACAAACCACATATCATTTCCAAGCTCAACTATGATTATTTAAGAAATTAATATCAAACTGTACAATTATTTGCTGCATGAAAATCAATTTAACAGAAAACGCAATATCGTACCGACGTCAATCCGATATACAAAATAGTTGCATTGATAGGTCATGTAGGCCCGACGCAGGCCCGATATATCTTTTTTGATGTAACAGGAAATGTGGTTAGTGTGGTTCTAGTAATTGAAATCATACACAGGACAATTTATTCACATTATTAAGTAAACAATGCCATTGCATTTAGAATTTTTCATAATACTCAATATGTCGGTACTGTAGCGGCCCGACGTCGGCCGATAGTCGGCATATTTTGCCGACATACCGACATTAATACTATGTCGGCCCGATATGGTCATGCTGGCTGGGGCAATGCGACGAAAACCAGGTTTTCAACCACCATGTATAGATGTGACAGGAATTAATAATAAAATATGGCAGTGAAGAAAATAATGATGCTGTTTTTTGTACCAACACAGAAAATTGGTTTCACTAGTTCAAAATAAAAATATACCAGATATCTAGGTGTCAATGCCAGGCTGTATTTTCATGCAAGCTACACACATGCCAAGTTAAGTATCAAAGGTCAAAGTTTACTGAACCTTTACGTTGCCCCATATATATTTAAGTAGCAATCCCAAGCTGCAATAGGTCACAGCAAACTAGTTATTATGTGGAATCTGATTTTTTTAACAGTGACCTTGACCTTGTTCACAGACACCTGGGTAGCAATCCCAAGTTGCCTCTTGATATAAGCTATCCAATTACCAAATTTGGCGTTAATATGTTTAAGCAAACTCAAGTTATTATGCAGAGACCTAATTTCTATTTTTAACAACAGTTGACGCCCGCCCGCCCAAGTGGTATCTTCATATAAGCTACTCACAGACTAAGTTTTGTGTCAAAAGGTCAAAGCAAACTGAAGTTATTGACCGTAAACTTAATTTATAATTTAAGCAAAAGTGACTTTGCCCTTAATCAAACAGATCTGGGAAGCAATCCCAAGCTCCCTGTTGATATAAGCAACCCATACACCAAGTTTGGTGTTAAAAGGCCTAAGCAAACTAAAGTTGAGCGAAAACTGAATTTCAATTTTTTAGCAAAATTAACTTTGACATTGATCACAGACACCTGGGTAGCAATCCCAAGCTGTGTCTTGATATAATAAGCTACACATACATCAAATTTTGTGTCAATAGGCCTAGGCAAACTAAAGTTATTGAGCGGAAACTGAATTTCTATTTTTTTTTAACAGTGACCTTGACCTTGATCACAGACACCTGTGTAGCGATTCAAAGCTGCGTCTTGATATAAGCTACCTATACACCAAGTTTGGTGTCAATAGGCCTAAGCAAACTAAATTTATTGAGCGGAAACTGAATTTCTATTTTTTTTTTACAGTGACCTTGACCTTGATCACAGACACTTGGGTAGCAATCCCAAGCTGCATCTTGATATAAGCTACTTATACACCAAAAGGCCACAGCAAACTCAAGTTATTGAGCGGAAACCAAAGTTACGCCCGCCCGCCTGCCGACTTCGGCATTACAATAACAATGTTTTCTTTAAAAGTATCAAATGTTAATTTATGTTCTGGGTTATTATTATTATTATTATTATTATTATTATTATTATTATTATTATTATTATTATATCCAGAACAATATATTCACATTATTCGCTATACCCAAGAATTCTACTGTGTTTGTCCTATAAAAATTGTATGTGAGTACATGTTGAGAGGATTAGAAAACTGCCGATTCAGAATTTCTAATTTTGATATAAATGAAGAAACTAGATTAGTTATATTAAATCTTGATTTTTGTTGATAATGGTACGTATTTCATATGTATTTAAGGACATACAAAATCCAAACCCAGATCAAACTAGTGTCATATGAGCTAAAAACTCGAATATTTCTAACCTCTGGTTGATTTGTCCATTTTGTTTTGACTTACGTTCTCTGTGTATTTGATATAAGTTGCTAGTATTCTGAAAAGCAGTTTCATTTAATGAACAATTAATTATAGTATAGTTACATGCTTATGGCTAAAGCATTCGAAAATGGATACAAGGATGGACAGTTCTGACTAGGGAAGAAGTCTTTTTTTGTTGGGTCCGGCTGGGCTCCTTGCCACAGGTTCTTGTTGCTGGTTCGTATTGGGGTTGCGTTTATTGAACGCCGCCTTTCCTTGTTGATCTTGTTTATCATATATCATATTCCCTGTTCTGCTAAATGATATATGCAACTAGAAATGTGTCGTCACGCTTAAACGGAAACTGAAAATTTCATATTATTTTCAAAGTGAAAAGGACATATTTCTGCCAAAAATCATCAAAGCATGACCAAATTAAAACTTGACCTGCGCATTTCTTTAACGTATCCATATGTCAAATTTGAGTTGAATGTGTAATACTGTTGGGGAGGTAACGAACGTAAACAGAAAACTTTATATTATTTTCAAAGTGAAAGGGCAAAACTCTGCCAAAAATCATTGTATCATGACCAAATTCCAACTTGACCTGCGCATTCCTTTGACATATCCATATGTCAAGTTTGAGTTGAATGTGTAATACCGTAGGTGAGACAATGAATGGAAACTGAAACTTTCATATTTTTTTTTCAAAGTAAAAGGGGCATAACTCTGCCAAAAGTCATTGAACCATGACCAAATTCAAATTTGACCTATATTTTCTCATAACATATCCATATGTCGAGTTTGAGTTGTATGTGTAATACCGTTGGGGAGATAATTAACGGAAATTGAAATTTTTATATTATTTTCAAAGTAAAAGGGGAATTACTCTGCCAAAAATCATCAAACCATGACCAAATTCGAGCTTGTCCTGTATTTCCTCCTGACATATCCATATGTCAAGTTTGAGTTGAATGTGTAATACCGTTGGGGAGATAATGAACGCAAACTGAAAATTTCATATTATTTTCAAAGTAAAAGGGGCATAACTCTACCAAAAATCATTAAACCATGACCAAATTCGAAACCTTATTTTTCTTATTGATATGACATATCCATATGTCAGATTTGAGGTGAATGTGTGCAACCGTTACTTAGATAATGAGAGGAAACTAATGATGACGGAATGACAGAACGACGGAGCAGGGTAACACTATATGCCCCAGCCATTATATGGCGGAGGCATAATTACCTCTTTCGAATGATTATGTTTTCTTTTCTGTGAAATAGTTGTTGCGTGTGAACAAAAAGCTAAATTCAAGACAAAGTTTCATACTGAAGATTGTTGAATGTGTGTGGCATGCCCTATTTAATGAAGGAAACATGAAGGTGCACATATACATTGTATATGTGTGCCCTAATTGTGGAAAACTTGCCCGAGTGTAATGTTTAGTCCGTATCTATGTCAACAACGTAATATAATATTTAGCAGCACAGGACAGTTTCACCAGGACATTCCACTAGTCAGCCATACATTATGATTTTATAAGAAGAAATTTTATAAAACATTAACGCCAACATGCGGTTTTACATTTATTTCATTATTCTACAATTGTAAATTGTTGTAAATTGTTACTGAATTTAACATTATAAAAACTCAAATTACAATGTATACGAAAAACAAATTGCATTTGTAGCATCACGACATGGTACATTCGAACTGCAAACTATCTAAATGATGTACACAATCTCCCTTGTATTCAATAGAGAGAAATAAAGAATCCCTAAAAAAAGCTCATCAAGACAAAATTGAAAATGTTGCAGACTCGGTTTGATTGAGCCTGTTCATGGACGGTAATGGAAAGTGCAAGTTACCGTCCACGCCCCGTAGCACCGGCTTAAACAGAATACAACATTAAATTTTGGTAATGGTGGAATTTTGAATTTGAAAACATCGCCAGATGTATTCATATGGCGGTTTCAAGTTCACTATTATTTGAAATGTTTTTTTTTCCCTCTTTTTTAAATAAATTTTCAAAAAGTTCTTTCTTTTGACGACTTAAATAGCACGCCCCTGGTTTGTCTTAAAACTCACAAAGACAATATCTGACTTTCTTTTAAAAAAAACTTATCACAAACATCTGAGATCAAAGGGGAGATAATTCATTAAGGAAGGTGACAGAATCAAGTGAGTATTTACAAGTATAAGCAAGGTTAATGCCATCAGCGAAACACCGACAAACTTTAGCCCCTTTTCAAAGTCAGTAAAAGAAATTAGTAGATATCAACAACTTCAAATTTTTTGAACCTTGTGTAGCGTACATTAATCATATTGAACAAAACCCATTGTAAACATTAAAAATTGGACAGTAAGACGACCTTATATATCTTTTGTTATGCAACTCAATAATGATTATGTACGTAAGTTTGTTAGTAGAAATAGCAACTTACTTTCACGATATTGGATTTTGATCTTGTGACTAATTCACCGACACAAAATCAGTAACTGGCAATAAAACGAAACATCTTGATTTTGAATGTGAAGGTCAGAGCCCCACAAGATCAACACAAAATTTGTAATTTTTGATAGTAAATGAATCTAAATGTTTTAACAATAATACTCTTTTATGTGGTAACATTCTAAAATACGCCTTTACTTCGTATCGCACCATTTCACCTCGCTTAAAAATGTATCGAGTCTTTATATGTCCGACTCCGTGCAATACTAATAAAAAAAGATGTGCATAAATTCTGTTGTGTTTAAATTACAACAAATGGTACATAATAGCAATCACTATAATATCATTTGAAAAAGAGAAGTTAAAATGTAATTACAAAAATCAAATACTGACAAAAAAGAGAGAAATAGAATCCCTTAAGAAATTCAATAATAGCAAAATGGAAAATGTTACAGGCTTGGTTTGATTAAGTCTGCTCATGCACGGTAGTAGTAAATGCAAGCTACTGTCCACGCTTCCTAGCACCGGCTTTTAAGCAGAATTCAACATTTAAACGTGGTATTTATGAACTATTTAATTTAGAAACATCCACAAATATGTTCATAAATCTTGATTTTAAAAAGGATTAATAAAGAAAGAGGCCAATGTTGTTTGACAATAATCGGAGGGTTAAATTGGATGACAGATATTTGTTTCTATTGGCAGCTGTCCTTTTCTTAGAAAGGGTGACAATCAAAATTAGCGGCGATGTCTAGGTTTATACCACGTTTTTCCGGCATAGTTACTCGTTATGTGAGTGAGGCCCTCAAATCAATAATTTCAATATAAAAAGAGCGCATGACTCTTTTTCAAACAGGCCAAATGGTCAATTCTTTGTTTGTTTACTGGCCCTGTATACGAGTATATTGCGCTATAACAAGATCGCGTGACTATGTTAACACATGGTTTAGGTCCCGTTATAACATGGACAAAAGAGGAAAAAAGGCCGATTTCATGTTATAATACAAAGTATTACACAACATTCAAATTTTCATCTTAAACAATTTCACAAATAGATAAATATATACACACCAGGCTTCTTAATAGAAGAAATCTAATTTAAATCAATATTTGAATCTAAGATATAATTTATCAAGTATTTCTATGGAGAAATAACTGAAAGGAAACTAATATTATAGGTGTTTTTACTTTGAGAGTCAAACAAGGAGTGGTCTGAGTTGCTAAGAAATGTTACATTCCAGAACCAAAGCAGATAAAAATGTCTTGCATACCAAACTCAATCATCCATCACTTAACTTGCAAAACCAGTTCAATCACCCATAACAAAGAACAAAAGACAAACATGAACACATAACACCACAAAATATTTGGTCTGGCCTTGAGAGGGAAATTACTGTATTTATTAAAAAAAGAGAACTCAAGACTATTTCAACCTTATTTACAATTGTGTTTAACAAATTATTAAAAAAAAATTTTTTTAACTTTCAGAAAACATCCGTTGCCTTCAGGATCTGGCAATTATCAACATATATTGAAAGGCGTACAGATAGAAAACAAATGTAAGGATACGTTTTTAGTAGAACAAATTAA
The DNA here is from genome assembly GCF_026571515.1 of Ruditapes philippinarum. Classification (NCBI taxonomy): domain Eukaryota; kingdom Metazoa; phylum Mollusca; class Bivalvia; order Venerida; family Veneridae; genus Ruditapes; species Ruditapes philippinarum. Next base: position 148,064 of record NW_026863183.1, read on the forward strand.
GAAATTATTCAGAGGATGTCTGATATGAATTTAACTTTGTATATAAAATCATTTGTTCGTAATCACAATGATAAATATAAATGTTAAAAATAATTTCTGTTAAATAATTTCACTGTGATACATTTTTGTTGTTGGTACAATTTTAAAATCAGCGAAGAACTGTTTAATATCCTATGTATTCACCCTAATTTGTGTGCATAAACGTAGTCGTGTTTGTATTTCACTGTACTGTACATAAATTATGACAATATTAATTGTTATCAAATAATAATGCTTTTGAAAGTTGAAAATAAAATATGTACAGCATACTTTAGTTTGAATGATTCATAGAAAATTATATGATATTGGAATTTTGTTTTTGTTTCTTAGGTGGCCCGCCCCGGGAAATAGGTAAGGTACAACTTCAACAGACCTCTTTCATTACCTTTCTTACAGTCAGAAAACCAAAATTTAAAAGAAAAATGTATTAAGATTAATGTATATATTATACCACATCGTGTCAAAATTATAATTTAAACACAATCTAACCGCTGTGAACGATAGGTTATGAAAAATCAGTGGCTCAACTTATGTGCCTGCTCGAGGCTGAATTAATGCATTGTGAGGCATCTGCCGTCTTTCTCAACCTAAAAAGCTAGACAGTTATCATATGAACTTTACAATGTCGGCGTGACTTAAAACTAAAACCGAATAATATTATTTAAAAACATGTTCTGTTAAATGGTGTAATTTTCATATTTGAGTCAAATCATGAGTTTCTAGTTTCTTATGTTTCATCAATTTGTTATATACTAAACTGGCTGTAAGTGTCTAACATAAAACGCAGCAACAGTTATTAAAATCGATTTATAAATGGCAACATATATAGAACCCTTGAAATACAAATACTTCCTCTATTTTCTGACATATTCCATTATAACTATTTTGATAGTTGATTCGATATATTAGTAGCGTTACTATATATTTTGCAAATCATTGCAGGCCACATTAAAAAAAGCAAGTTTGGACTAAAGCATTAATCATTTATATAGCAAGTTATTCATAACATTGTTACTGCGGATAATCCTATGACCAAAATCGTACAATGGTCTCATAAAATGGCGACTTAAACGATCGGTAAAAGCAGTGAAATTTAGGTAAGCATACAGTTAACGTTAAATTTATATGTTAAACTAGGCCGCACGGAACCCCTGTATAAAAACCACGTACTGTTCTGTTATTGGTTACTTTGTAGCTCTCTCTGTATAGGCCTGAAATTCGAAAAGGTTGTTTTGGGTGATGAGTACAATGGCCGAACAGGTACTAAAATCCGTTGTTTTCAGTAAAAGAAATGCATTTTGAGCATTATTAGCAATGAAATCTTGTGCACAATTCCAAGTTTGCCTGTCAAGAACAACTTTTTCGACTTTCAGGCCTAAACAAAGAGAGCTGCAAAGTAACCAATAACAGAACAGTACGTGTTTTTATACAGAGGATCCGTGCGGCCTAGTTGTACATATAAATTTAACGTTAACTGTATGCTTACCTCAATTTCACTGCTTTTAACGAGCGTTTAAGCCGCCGTTTTATGAGCCCATTGTACGATTTTGGTCACGTGATCATCCGCAGTGATTGTGTCTTAGTTGGATTACACAGTAAATCGTTGAGATGTCATTCTGATTATATATACTCTGCAAATCACTTTAAATTTCTGAATTTAAATTGTTTATTTTTTATATTTTTTGATTAATTAATTATATATTTTTGTTCCCGATGTTTTGATTCATAAATTGATTATACTATACTTGTTGTAGCATACCAGAAAATGAAAACTATATAAAGCAGAATGAATTATACATAAAGGCACAATAAATAAAACACTAGAAAATAAAAGTGGCTGTCGTAAATAAAAAATTATAAATAGAACAGTTTGGTTTTAGTTGTATATAAGTTTATGTAAGTCTTTTTATCATATGATGTATACTAGTATAAGTTAACAATCCAAATACTGCAAATATAGATTGAACATCATTATACACTTAATAAATGGAATAGTCAGGTATAAACTAAAATATATTATGCATTTTGATAGTTCGGGAAATGTTGAGAGATATATCAGAGAACAACGAGTTGTCCAGAGGTAAGCGATAAATAGTTCAGTTTCTGACATGTTAGGTATTTCTTTTATGTAATTGTTTCGGGTGGATCTCTCATTGATGAATAGAAATTATATTTGATAATTTCACAGATAACATAATAAATATATGATATTACACTTTCAAATGATAAGATTACTCTTTAAAAACATCTCAGAGTTATCTCACATTTATTTTTACTTACTGCCTGTTTTTTATTTTTCAATTTCAACACATGGGAACTGTTCAATCCATCCTTCGATATTTTGCCCGAAATTTGGAAAGTTTGTTTTATCTTTGGTAGCAACGAATGATTTAAATAGTGTTGGTGCAAATGTATATAAGTATAAAAATCTGGAAACAAAGTCATCCCTCGGAAGCATTAAGACGCGTCTTTATTGTTATATATTTTTATAATATATACAGATACGAAATAGAATAAACAAAAACGGGCTTTAAATATTTCATCAATTTAAAGTGATGTAAAAAACTAGCGTATACAAGTGGATTTATTATTTGTTAGGTAAGTTTAATTTCCCTTGTATTTTTATAGTTCCGGCAATGGTTATTTCAGCGAACAGAGAACAGTTGAAAGGTAGGTTATAAATATCTTATTTTTGATATGTAAGGTAACTATTCTAATAGTTGATTTATTTTTGTAGCTGTCACTGATAAACAGCAAATGAATGAAATAGTGTTGTTTCAGATTCATAAAAAATGTTATATTTGTCATTATAAAATATTTAAACTGATCATAAATAAAATAAACTTTTCAATCTTAACAATAACGTCCCAATATCCACAATTTTGGTTTGGTGGTATTAAAATTTTGATCATATTTTAGAATTAAAAAAAGAAAAAAGAAAACATGTTATGAGTTTATTGCTTGTTTAAGTTCATGATGTCTTTGTTTATAGTTTTCACCGCGAGCAGAGACCAGTCTATGGGTAAGCTATAAATATCTTATGTTTGCCTATAGATACTAAATTCAATAGTAAAAAAGTTAATCTCTCATCAAACGGTCTGTATTTTTCAAATAAAGAAATAATTGTTAATTTTATTGCTTCCACGTGATAACCCAAATTTCACATTTTTATGCTTAACAGCAGGTGTAAATTGTCGAATGGCAGCTGTAAAAATTGTTTAATTTCTCCGGGTATGTTACTATTAAATATTCAATTCCGCCTTAGCTGGGGCTAGCTAGGGGCGTGAGAGATGTTGCACTATGACATTATCTTTCATGTACAGACTGAATCAATCTTAGTCTGGAATTTTCAGTCAGTATTGTTGTTTTTATCGCTACCGAGGCTCTCTCCCCTTTTCCAGATTTCATTTTTAATTTGTTATTTTGAATCCTGAGAACGCATCACTAATTGGACAACATCTTAAAAGGGTAAAGCATGAAGGAAACTAACAAAGAAAATGATATACATTTAAATAAAACTGTACCAAATGATAAAATATTGACTGAGATCATGATTTGCTTTAGTTTTTAATTTCATCCGAGCATGGTATTGTGATCGGCTTTTCTCCGTTGTTCGACGTCTGTTAACGGTTTACCCGTTACCAATTATCGTAAGGCTACATGGAAGTTTTCAGTGATGATCCTCTGCAAATATGTTTGACATTGGATCCCGCAAGTTGATAAAAAACAAGATTGAATATTTTCTGATATCTTAAACATTTTATTGAAAATAAATTTTAAATTTCACAATAAATGCGTGTTAGATTGTCCTTTACAAAAACGGCTGAGGTAATCCACATGATGTACATGATCGCAGTCTAAGCGGGACAAGAAAATAAGCTGAAAAATAACATCTCCCTATTACCAATCGGTATATTCCCATGACAGTACGCATAAATAACCAGCGAATGGTCTTCTTAAACGATTGTTTAAAACATAACTGGTCTCCAAACAAAAATAGAGTTTAGTTTCCAATATAAGTACTTTTGCAAAACAGTTTTATTTGTGAAATGTTGAAACAATCGTCTGTATATAATAACGACTTACAGTGTCTGCACTAAACGAGAAAACAGTGGGCGATTCTAAGTGAATTTGTTCGGGCACCTGTCAGAATCTCAGTAACCATTAATTAGCTTTTTTGCACATTTTTCAGCTCGCATTCTCAAGCTTTAAGTATAGGACCACCTATGCAAGGATCAAATTTTCAACAATTCGGTCCAGGTATGACTATTCAACGTTTGCTTTTTAGCTTTATAAATTTGTTCAAGACCTTGAATGAGAATCTAATCTAAGCCAATTATTTTTTGCAACAGATCTTCTAATATTATAACCATGTAGATCTTAAATCAATTCTTTACAAAAAATATAAATAATTTTGAAATAGGTTTTAGTACTATATTAAATTTGTAGCAAAAGCCAATTACCCATCTATATAATATATTATCCATTGGTATAAAGAACATGTTGGTAGAACATGTTGGTTTTTGCATTTATGAATTTTATTGAAATAGACAATATGTTATTATTATTATTATTATTATTGTTAGTATTATTATTACTATAATCATTATTATTATTTAATTATTATTATTTTTATTTTTATCATTATTATTATGATAATTATTATTATTATTATTATTATTATTATTATTATATTTACAGCCCCTACAGACCAAAGGGTTCGTAGTATCATTGATTTATTACTGTTTCTTCTGTGTAAATCTATAAAAATTAATATATTTTTTCTAACTATTGCTTTTGATTTTAATACATTGTAATAGGATAAGAAACTGACAGACAAATTTATGGATGAGTCTCTTTAAGATGTCATTTTGTGTCATGATTAACATGAGTAGTTAAGCAGACCGTTTTATTTTACAATTATTTTTCATCGGTGTGAACATTTTGAAAAGGAAAGATATATTGAAAGCTTGCAAAGTAAATGCAATGTACGGTATATGATTTATTGAACATTCAAAACTTGTAGGACACAGTGTATGTAGACATACTAGGGTATGATAAACTTAAATTGAAAGTAACCATATCCTTTCAATGAATATAAAAGTACATTCAAAGTAACAAACAAACAATTTATGCAAATTTATTTGATCAATATGCTAATACATAATGTCAAAGTACGTGTCATGCATATCTCTGAAATTATAATGTTGGTTACCAAACCTAAAAAGGTTTTCATATTTGCTTATCTATCAGTAATTTACAGTAAATTCAAAGCTGTGTAATTTCAGGGTCGGTATGACTTCAACACTATTGGAAACCCTGGACCTGTTACACCTATAGGACACTGTGTAAGTACACCAATTGCAATATGTGTTTCAAGATATATATACCTTGGAAGAAGTCATGACAATAATATTCTAAAATCCAATTAGTGATTTTGCGTTTTTATGATTGGAATAGTGATAAAATTATTATGAACTTGATTTGTCGTACTTTGTTCATAAGCTATAAGTATTAAATACAGTTTTAGCTATTTCAAGGCTTTGTTTTTAAAATACTGATCGCTAAATTTATAGAGAATGTGCATATGTATACTGAATTCAAGAAAGTATATGTAAATTTAAGGCCTGTGTAGAATAATAAAAAGTTTGTTTGGTCACCTCTGTTCAGTAAAACGATGCCTAGTACTCGTATTGAAATCCTGGTCGTGTAACATATGGAGAACAAAGTTTGTATACACAAATTGTATTAGATGTAGCAAAATGCATGCTGTGTACTTTGATATTGCTTTGCGTAAGCATCATTTATCATTAAGCGTTATTGCAAAAGATTTAAATATAGGCTAAGGAAGACCAATTTGAAGCATTTTCTGTTCTTCTTAGTTTATAAAGAAAGCAATGCTGTGATATTTCAGGATCAATACAGCTCAACCCCGTTGCAACATTTTGACGCTTTAACACTTGGAGGACCCAGTGTATGTATACATATCGAACTATCTTGCCTATTATATTTACGATAAAAGTAGTAGCTTTAAATTTTCAGCGAATATACATGAACATTCAAAAAGTAATTTACAATTAATTCAACATTAGATTTAGTAAAGAGATTCTGAAATTATGCGAAGTTATGTGTTATGCCTCAATCTGTAAATATGATATTCTGGTTAGACAAACCAAAATCTTGTTCTGTTTTCCAGTTTTGTAAGCAATCAACTGCATTTTATTTATGGCTTCCTTTCATTCCTGGAGGATACAGTGTTTGTGTCTATATTTATTGCAGTGCATGTAGCAAAATACATATTCAAAAAATAGTCCTGTCTGTAAATAAAAATGAAAAGTGAAATATACAATGTACATAATTACTCTTTTGAAATTGTCTGTGATGCTATAATCCGTCAATACAATTTTAGGTTAGAAAAAATTTAAGCTTTTTCTATGTTTCTCTGTAAATAATCAAAAATAGTAAATAGCGATACTGGATAATTTCAGGATCCGTATGGAAGCCGTTCCACACCAAGAGGAAATTATGTATGTATAGGTTTTGTATTGCATGTAGTATCGACAGATTTCATGTATTTTCAATTCATATGTACGCCGTTTCAGAAAGTAATATGATATGTATGAATCTGTCATTCCTCTGTGAAAACATTATTTAAAATTTTTTGACATGCTAAAAACTGTGAACAAAATGTTAGATTAAACCAATTAAATGTTTGTATTTGTCGTAATCTGTTAATCAGTAATCACCAGTAATGTTTGGATATTATAGGGCTCTGCTGGACCAAGCACTTATGGAAACCCCGGTCAAATAACCTATGGACAATGCAATGTATGTACATATGTTATTTCTTGAATTAAAATATTTCTACTTTAGTACATAATTTTTTTAAAAATTAAGGTTCGATTAGTTAAGGTTCTATCAATCAAAAGCTTGTTCTCTTCTGCAAGAAATAAGCAAGACATGCAAAAGTGGATGGATCGGGAAGCGTATGACGTCAGTACTAAAGTTGTCAGGAAATTATGACTATTATTTCACCAGGGGAACACAGTGTATTTATGTTTCCGTATTTATTTCAGGACCAGTCAGGCTTAAATCCTTTTGGAAACATTAGAAGCAATCCTGGCATCTTCACACCCCGAGGAAACAGTGTATGTATTCATACTGCACAACATATGGCATGATATATCCATTCCAACAGTAGTAACGTTTCTATATTTAATTTTAACGAAATAAAGACGTATGAAATATGAACGCCGGTGTAACATCAAATTTTGACCCCGTAGATCAATGACGCATGCGTTGAGAATTAACTCTTGGCCATTTTCAACATAGAGAAATGACCCTGCCAACATTTCAACATTTAAATTTGATGTAAAGACGATGAGACCTGATGAGTCGTTAAAATTTGATAAAAATGGGACCAATTTTTACGATTGGTTAAATTCCAGTTAAACGTTAGATACCGTTAATTTGTGATATAGCACTCGGACTAATCAGAAATCTTTTAAATCACTTCATAATGCCAAGTTCAGACTCAAACTGACAATTCCTCCGAGATAGGCAACATCATATTTATGTTTGGCAGGAAAATGTTTACTTAATTTAAAGATCCCTTATCACTCATCGTTTATTTCTTGAAATACAGTACAGTAAAATAAAACTAACTTTGATTACCATTTCTGTTGTCTATTGCAAAGATTCAACGGGATATCTTTGTTTTTAAAAAAAAAAGGCATGCCTTCATTACAACAAAAAAGCTATGAATATTCGACGAATTTAAAAGCATACATTTTAGGTCTGTCGTCTATATCATATTAAAATTAACGTGTTTTTACCACACTTAAATTTTTTTTATTTTAATCTATCTTTTTTTATTAATGTTGCGGGTACATTTTGTTTTTTAAACAAACAGGGGCGATTTCAAATCCGGGAAGGAAAAAAACCTTTCAAGCTTTGCCAAGTTTTGCTAGGGGCACAGATGTAGGATACTCGTTTTGGGTGCAAGTAATTTTTCTGGTTCGATAATCTGACGAATCTTTTTTTTTTAATACCCACAAATCGTTTATAATGCAAAACTAAACTTTAAAATTTTAAAATTAAACTTAAAATTTAGTCAAATTTTATTTTTTGCTTCATACTGCTTAACCGCTTTCGAAAGTGATCTTATACGGCGGGAAGAAAACCCAAAACTATGTTTCTCGCAAATAACAACAAACTATTTTTGCATAAACCCGGTTGGAGGAGGCCGTGGAAACGGGTATAAGTGTTTTAGAAAAAAAAAAGGGTACACGGGATTGTAGCACGTGTATTAAAAAATAGCTGCTGAAATGACAGCCCTGCCGTTTTGAAGCGACTTTTCCGGCTTTTATAATTTAAACTATTTTAAAGTCTTTTAAAATAACAATGGAAAAAAGATGTAAGTTTTAATGTTTTATTGAATATTTCAAAATAAAAAAGTATTCTAAAAAGTATACTGCAAGCATATCAATGGTGTTTCCCATGTAAGCACAGTATAGCGATGCTATGAAAATTACGTCACGCCAAATTTGTTTTTAATTATTCTGAATAAACTTTTGGGGACTGGGGTTTTTAGTTATCGTCTTGACATTTTTAAAATCTTTCAAATTTATGTGCCAATGGGGTCATTAATATACAAGGCCAATTTTTAGACAAAAAGCAGACAAGCTTAAAAATGACTATTTCAGTCGTATTAAATGGCAGATTTGATTTCCAAAATAAAAGCGATTTATAAATTATAAAATACAACAGATATATATTTTTTAGCTGGTGTCTATGCTGTCGCCTAGGTCAATATTATTTTTAGTACATATCACATCCTATTCACCAGCTGAAAAGTCCTTTTTTTTTTCTTTACCACATAACAAAGCTCTTAGTCTTATACTTTCAGACAAGAATATTTTTAAATTACATTTCTAAAGCATCATTTTGGGCCCTGTGTCCAATTTAGACCAACTGACCTGAACCATTTGAACAGTTTTGATAGGGTACCCCAAAATGTTCATTTCCGTGTAGTTTGGTAAAAACATGCAGTGATAGGTTATAGGGAAGATGTTTTTAAGAATCATGACGGACGAAGATGGAAGCCGGACAGAGGGGGTCATACTTGTTTTACAATAGGAACCTTGTGCCCAATTAAGCTAAAAGGGAAGACACGTTGATAATTTTTGGTCAACCTATTTTTATGTTATACCATTGTTTTTTTACTGCCTTTACATGTATGTATATGTTTCTAATTTGGCAATAAGATATGTTTAAATGAAAAGGTTTACAAGGTAAATTATAGTTAACTATTTTCGTAAGCAACATAAATGTCTGTGTTGCATGACAAATGATAAGAATAACTAGACTTTTTACAAATGCTGATCATTATAAACTGAAAAGAAATATAAAATTTAAAATTGCATGCATAGACTTATTGTGCAAAATTTATGGGTTAACATTTCAA